>NW_026867521.1:591410-644429 GCF_020745735.1 Hemiscyllium ocellatum
TACCTCTCCCTCCCTCTCCCTGCTGTTCCCAGGGGAGCTGGGATGAGGTGTGAGGCTGGGATGGGAGGGTAGCCTGAGTGGGACAGTTGGCTGCTGGGTGTCTGGGTGGCTCTGTGCCCTCACCCTGTTTTCCCTTACCCGGTGTGGACAGGAGCTGAGTGCGGAGAAACTCTTTGAGAGATACTACGGGGCCCCGACCTCGGTCCTGCACTTCCAGCAGGCCATCGCTGTTATGACCAGCAGCAACACCAAGGTGGACTTCCTTCACGTCACAGAGGGCAGGTACCACTTCGATTCGGAGTCGCTCGCCGAGGGCAAAGCGCTCCTCCTCACCACCAAGGCCAGAGCGATCCAAAACATCCTGCAACAGAATTACAACACAGCCCGAAAAAACGTTGGCTCACTCCTACACACACTACAGGTCAGTGCTGAGGGAGGGGGCACTGTCGGAGGGTCAGTGCTGAGGGAGGGGGCACTGTTGTAGGGTCAGTGCTGAGGGAGTGGGCACTGTCGGAGGGTCAGTGCTGAGGGAGTGGGCACTGTCGGGTCAGTGCTGAGGGAGTGGGCACTGTCGGAGGGTCAGTGCTGAGGGAGTGGGCACTGTCGGTGGGTCAGTGCTGAGGGAGTGCCGCACTGTCGGTGGGTCAGTGCTGAGGGAGTGCCGCACTGTCGGAGGGTCAGTGCTGAGGGAGGGGGCACTGTCGGAGGGTCAGTGCTGAGGGAGTGCCACACTGTCGGAGGGTCAGTGCTGAGGGAGGGGGCACTGTCGGAGGGTCAGTGCTGAGGGAGTGGGCACTGTCGGAGGGTCAGTGCTGAGGGTGTGGGCATTGTCGGAGGGTCAGTGCTGAGGGAGTAGGCACTGTCGGAGGGTCAGTGCTGAGGGAGGGGGCACAGTCGGAGGGTCAGTGCTGAGGGAGCGGGCACTGCCGGAGGGCCAGTGCTGAGGGAGGGGGCACTGTCGGAGGGTCAGTGCTGAGGGAGTGGGCACTGTCGGGTCAGTGCTGAGGGAGTGGGCACTGTCGGAGGGTCAGTGCTGAGGGAGTGGGCACTGTCGGTGGGTCAGTGCTGAGGGAGTGCCGCACTGTCGGAGGGTCAGTGCTGAGGGAGGGGGCACTGTCGGAGGGTCAGTGCTGAGGGAGTGCTGCACTGTCGGAGGGTCAGTGCTGAGGGAGGGGGCACTGTCGGAGGGTCAGTGCTGAGGGAGTGGGCACTGTCGGAGGGTCAGTGCTGAGGGTGTGGGCATTGTCGGAGGGTCAGTGCTGAGGGAGTAGGCACTGTCGGAGGGCCAGTGCTGAGGGAGTGCCGCACTGTCGGAGGGTCAGTGCTGAGGGAGTGCCGCACTGTCGGAGGGTCAGTGCTGAGGGAGTGGGCACTGTCGGAGGGTCAGTGCTGAGAGAGTGGGCACTGTCGGAGGGTCAGTGCTGAGGGAGGGGGCACTGTTGTAGGGTCAGTGCCGAGGGAGTGGGCTCTGTCGGAGGGTCAGTGCCGAGGGAGTGGGCTCTGTCGGAGGGTCAGTGCTGAGGGAGTGGGCTCTGTCGGAGGGTCAGTGCTGCGGGAGTGGGCACTGCCGGAGGGTCAGTGCTGCGGGAGGGGGCACTGTCGGAGGGTCAGTGCCGAGGGAGTGGGCTCTGTCGGAGGGTCAGTGCTGAGGGAGTGGGCTCTGTCGGAGGGTCAGTGCTGAGGGAGTGGGCTCTGTCGGAGGGTCAGTGCTGAGGGAGTGGGCTCTGTCGGAGGGTCAGTGCCGAGGGAGTGGGCACTGTCGGAGGATCTGACACAGAGTCCCCTCATATGTGACTCCTTCGTCCTTGCCCAGGATTTTTACAGCCACAGTAACTGGGTCGAGCTGGGGTTCCAAAAGCCCCTCAGGAACCTCCTCAGAGCGGACGAGTCGATTGGCAGGATCGCAGGTCAGTCTCCCCCCGACCCCCCCTCTGTCTGTGGACCCCCAGCGGCTGATGGGGGCCATGTTCATTTGATTGGTTAATGTTTTCCCCATGTGTTGGGACAGAGTGACACATAACATCCCATCCATCCGGACATCAGGGTCATCGGGCAGAACGTGGAAATACACGGAACAGTCCATCACAGTGCAGGCCCTTCGGCCCTCCATGTTGTGCTAGCCTTCTATCCTCCTCTAAGATCAGACTAACCTCCATCCCCTTCACTGTAACGTCACCCATGGGCCTATCCAAGAGTCGCTTCAATGTCCCTCATGTCTCTGACTCTGCTCCTACCACTGGCAGTGTATCCCCCCCCACCCCCCACTCTCTGTGTGAAGACCCTCCCTCTGACATCACCCCGAAACCTTCCTCCAATCACCTGAACATCCTGCCCCCCACTCGGTGATAGACATCCCCCACCCTGGGGAAAGGTTATCCGCTCTGTCTCTGTCTCTCATCGTCTTGTCACCCTCTGTCAAGTCCCCTCTCATCCTTCTACACTCCAATGGGAAAAGTCCTCGCTCCCTCCACCTTTCCCCATCAGACACACCCTCCAATCCAGGCAGCATCCTGGGAAATCCCCTCTGCACCCTCTCTACACCTTCCACATCCTTCCTATAATGAGGTGACCAGAACTGGACACAATATTCCCAGTGTGGGCACAGCAAGGGACACACAGCAAGAGAGGGACAGACCGAAAGGGAGAGACAGAGAGAGACGCGCACACACAGACACACACACACACTCACACACACACATCCACACACATGCACACACATCCACACACACACATACATACACACACACACACACACACACACACACACACACACACACACACACACACACACACACACACAGAAGGCCACTCCTTGTTTCAGCCCAGAAGCTGAGCAGGAACCAATCAGAGTGTTGTTTCTGGGCCGATGACCTTTTGCCTTGACGACCAGTTATGACTGGTCAGACCAATCAGCCACTTGACGCCAACCGAAGCTCCCTCTGTGTCTAAAGACAGTGTTTGCCCCCACCAAGGGCAAGAGCCAAGCAGCAGTGTAAACATCGCCCACACGGAGGTTGAGTGATTGGATTTACAAAGAGATCTTGTCCTTGCCCAGGTTGGGAAAGCACACCAGCCTTCCCCAGATCGATCACAACTGAGAACACAGACAGGAACCCTTTTCAATGTCTCATCAATCACATTGAACACCGTGGATTCACTTAACCTTTCCCAACGGATTCTAGCATTTTCCCCTCTGACTAAACTTCCCCCTCCCTCACCTTCCCTCCCTCAAACACTGGACTTACATCTTCTCTCATTCACTCCTGGGACACGGGTATCACTGGCTGGGCCCAGTATTTCCCGCCCCGTCCCTAGTTGCCCTCCTTGGGAAGGTGGGGGTGAGCTGCCTCCCTGACCCGCTGCAGCCCATGTGCTGTAGGGGAGACCCACAATGTCCCTGAGGGAGGGAGGGGATGGTACACACTGCTGTTACTGAGGGGGGTGGGGGGAGGGAGGGGATGGTACACACTGCTGTTACTGAGGGGGGTGTGTGGGGGAGGGAGGGGATGGTACACACTGCTGTTACTGAGGGGGGGGAAGGGAGGGAGGGGATGGTACACACTGCTGTTACTGAGGAGGGGGTGTGGGGGAGGGAGGGGATGGTGCACACTGCTGTTACTGAGGGGGGTGGGAGGAGGGAGGGGATGGTACACACTGCTGTTACTGAGGGGGGTGTGTGGGGGAGGGAGGGGATGGTACACACTGCTGTTACTGAGGGGGGGGAAGGGAGGGAGGGGATGGTACACACTGCTGTTACTGAGGAGGGGGTGTGGGGGAGGGAGGGGATGGTGCACACTGCTGTTACTGAGGGGGGTGTGTGGGGGAGGGAGGGGATGGTGCACACTGCTGTTACTGAGTTGGGGGGAAGGGAGGGAGGGGATGGTACACACTGCTGTTATTGAGGGGATGGTACACACTGCTGTTATTGAGGGGGGTGGGGGGGGAGGGAGGGGATGGTACACACTGCTGTTACTGAGGGGGGGTGGGGGGGAGTGAGGGGATGTATGTGGGTGTGGCGCCAGGTGCTGCTTTGTCCCTGGATGGTGTGGAGCTTCTCGAGTGTTGTTGGAGCTGCCCCCACCCAGGGGCAAGTGGGGAGTATTCCCTCCCCCCTCCTGCCTTGGGCCTTGTCGATGGGGGGGACAGGCTTTGGGGGGAGTCAGGAGGGGAGTCACTCGCTGCAGGATTCCCAGCCTCTGACCTGCTCGTGGAGCCGCTGGGTTGAGGTGGGGGGTCCTGGTGGGTTTGTGGTTAGCGTTAACCCTTTCTGTCTGACGTTCCCAGGTCCAGATGAGAGGACGTGCAGCGAGTGTGTCACCTCCCACAGCTGCAGGGATAAAATCCTGGACAATGTCCTCAACCAAAAAATCCTCACCACCGGATACTTCGGATTTAGCAGCAATGCTCGTCCAGAAGGTAACGTGGGATTGAGAGAGAGTGAGATTCGGAATGTGGGGACAGAACTCTCCCACTCTCCCTCAGCAAATACCACCCCGTCCCCATTGGGTCTGACTGAGGGATACGGAGACTGGAACTGTGCACGGTGCTCCGAGTGTGGGTCTGACTGAGGGATACGGAGACTGGAACTGTGCACGGTGCTCCGAGTGTGGGTCTGACTGAGGGATACAGAGACTGGAACTGTGCACGGTGCTCCGAGTGTGGGTCTGACTGAGGGATACAGAGACTGGAACTGTGCACGGTGCTCCGAGTGTGGGTCTGACTGAGGGATACAGAGACTGGAACTGTGCACGGTGCTCCGAGTGTGGGTCTAACTGAGGGATACGGAGACTGGAACTGTGCACGGTGCTCCGAGTGTGGGTCTGACGGAGGGATACGGAGACTGGAACTGTGTACGGTGCTCCGAGTGTGGGTCTGACTGAGGGATACGGAGACTGGAACTGTGCACAGTGCTCCGAGTGTGGGTCTGACTGAGGGATACGGAGACTGGAACTGTGCACAGTGCTCCGAGTGTGGGTCTGACTGAGGGATACGGAGACTGGAACTGTGCACAATGCTCCGAGTGTGGGTCTGACTGAGGGATACGGAGACTGGAACTGTGCACAGTGCTCCGAGTGTGGGTCTGACTGAGGGATACGGAGACTGGAACTGTGCACGGTGCTCCGAGTGTGGGTCTGACTGAGGGATACGGAGACTGGAACTGTGCACGGTGCTCCGAGTGTGGGTCTGACTGAGGGATACGGAGACTGGAACTGTGCACGGTGCTCCGAGTGTGGGTCTGACTGAGGGATACGGAGACTGGAACTGTGCACGGTGCTCCGAGTGTGGGTCTGACTGAGGGATACAGAGACTGGAACTGTGCGCGGTGCTCCGAGTGTGGGTCTGACTGAGGGATACAGAGACTGGAACTGTGCCTGATGATGTTCCCTCTGTGATGTTGGGAATTGCTTACACTGTGTTTTTGAACAGCTGTGTGTGGAGAGGAAGTCTCCCTGAGTGAGAAATGAAACAGGAATTAGCAGGTTCCTGTCGCTTTGACAATCAGACCAAGGGCTGTCTGTGGCTTGGAAATCCTGACGTGTTTTTCCGGCTTCATGTGAGAGTGTGTGTGGGAGTGTAACGTGTGAGTGTGAGTGTGTGTGTGTGTGGGAGTGTGTGTGTGTGTGTGTGTGTGGGAGTGTGTGTGTGTGTGTGAGTGTGTGTGAGTGAGTGTGTGAGTGTGTGTGTGTGTGTGAACGTGTGTGTGTGTGTGAGAGTGTGTGTGAGTGTGTGTGTGAGTGTGAGTGTGAGTGTGAGAGTGTGTGTGAGTGTGTGTGTGAGTGTGTGTGAGTGTGAGTGTGTGTGAGTGTGTGTGTGTGAGTGTGAGTGTGTGTTGGTGTATCCTAACCCCTTCTGCCCATCGGTCACAGACCATGTCCCTTTGCAGCCCCTCCCCCCCTCCCGTTGCCGTTGCTCTGATCATGCAGGGTTGTGGGTGGGGGTGTGTGTGCCGGCTCTGACAAGGGCTATCACTTTGCCGACGGGCTGATGGGCCTGGAGGGCACTTCCCTGACCTTTTGCCTGCCTTCCCGTGTCCACAGGCAAGTGCAGTCACGGAGGGAGCGCGGACCGGGGAAAACGAGCCAATCAGGGGATTAACAAGGACACCCGAAAATCCCCGCACGGGCAGTATCACAACACAGCCGCTGAGATCGCCACCCAAGCCTCTCTCGAGCTCTTCCTGGAGATCTGGGACACTGTTGGAGATGACTCCTTTCTCCGGTGAGGCTCCCTCGACCTGACACTGACCTGTTGAAGTGGCAGATGGAGTTTAATTCAGATAAATGCGAGGGGCTGCATTTTGGGAAAGCAAATCTTAGCAGGACTTATCCACTTAATGGTAAGGTCCTGGGGAGTGTTGCTGAACAAAGAGACCTTGGAGAGCAGGTTCATAGCTCCTTGAAAGTGGAGTCACAGGTAGATAGGATAGTGAAGGCGGCGTTTGGTATGCTTTCCTTTATTGGTCAGAGTATTGAGTACAGGAGTTGGGAGGGTCATGTTGCGGCTGTACAGGACATTGGTTAGGCCGCTGTTGGAATATTGGGTACAATTCTGGTCTCCTTCCTATCGGAAAGATGTTGTGAAACCTGAAAGGGTTCAGAAAAGATTGACAAGGATGTTGCCAGGGTTGGAGGGTCTGAGCTACAGGGAGAGGCTGAACAGGCTGGGGCTGTTTTCCCTGGAGCGTCGGAGGCTGAGGGGTGACCTTATAGAGGTTTATAAAATCATGAGGGGCATGGAGAGGGTAAATAGACAAGGTCTTTTCCCCCTGGGGTGGGGGAGTCCAGAACTAGAGGGGCATAGGTTTAGGGTGAGAGGGGAAAGATATAAAAGGGACCTAAGGGGCAACGTTTTCCCCCAGAGGGTGGTACGTGTATGGGATGAGCTGCCAGAGGAAGTGGTGGAGGCTGGTACAATGACAGCATTTAAGAGGCATCTGGATGGGGACATGGATAGGAAGGGGTTAGAGGGATATGGGCCGGGTGCTGGCTAATGGGACGAGATTACATTAGGATGTCTGGGTCAGCATGGACGGGTTGGGCCGAAGGGTCTGTTTCCGTGCTGTACATCTCTGTGACTCTGTGATATCTGGGTTAGCATGGACGGGTTGGGCCAAAGGGTCTGATTCCGTGCTGTACATCTCTGTGACTGTGTGATATCTGGGTCAGCATGGATGGGATGGGCCGAAGGGTCTGTTTCTGTGCTGTCCAGCTTTCACACTCCATGACTGAGCAGCGTTAATTTAAACCAGCCCCCTCCACTTCCCCCTCTCGCCCTCCCCCCTGTTTGACTCAGCGATGGTTGCCTGAGGTGGAGAGTTTTGAGTGAATTGGTGGTGGGTGGTGGGGGGGCGTGGCAGGTATCGAGGGAGGATGGGTAGGTTCACTCTCTCAGGATGAGGGAGAGAGGGTGTGTGGGTCAATCCGCAGGGAGGGTGAGTTTTGATGGGGTGGGGAGTGATATTTGGTGGAACCCCCTCCCCCTGAGAGCTGCAGAGCCCGTGGGGGTCTGCTCCAGATATGAGACCCCCGCGGGATCAATAATAAGCGAACAGGCCCTTCGGCCCGCTCAGCTTGTGCTGACCATTGTGCCCTGATTGAAGTAAAAAATAAACTTTCTGCCCTTACCCGCTCCCTATCCCTCTCTTCCCTCCCTATCCATGTCACAATCTAGATGCATCTTCAATGTCCCCAACATTCCCGCTTCCCCCCCCCCACCCCCCACCTCTTCTGGGGGTGTGTTCCTGGCTCCGACCCCCTCTCTGTGCTAAAACCTTCTCTCACTTATCTCCCTGAAACTTTCCCCCCTCTCACCCTGCAACTGTGGACCCTTGCAATTGAACCTCCAAGCCTGTGGGGGAGGGACAAAGCCTCTGACCATCCCGCCCTGTCAATGCCTCTCATACTGTTGCAGCCCTCTATCAGATCTCCTCTCAGCCGGTGTCTTTCCAGTGGAAACAATCCCGGTGTTGCTAACCTTCCCTCACAACAGAGTGCCCTCGGGACCGGGCAGCGTCCTGGCCCACCTCCTGTCCACTCTCCCTCCCCAAAAACCTCCGCCTCCTCCTGATAATGTGTTGCCTCCCACAGTGCTCCGAACGCAGCCTATTGAAGGTTCCTCATCCGCTGCTCCATGGTTTGCCGGCTCCTGTACTCCGCGCCCCGGACAATGAAGGGAAGCACGGCAAATCCCTTCAGGAATTCAGGGTCCGACAGCCCAGAGACAGGCCCAAAACTGCCCCCTGCTGACCAAACGATCCGTCCACACCAGCCCCCATTTCCCTGCACTTGGCACATATCCATATCCTTGTCCAAGTGCCTTTGAGATGTTACTGTACCCGCTTCACCCACTTCCTCTGGCAGCTCAGTCCATACGCGTACCACCCTCTGGGGGAAAAGTTGGCCCCTCAGGTGCCCTTTTAACCTCTAACCTCAAACCGATGCCCTCTAGCCCTCGATTCCCTGGGACAAAGGCTGAGTGTATTCACCCTATCCATGGCCCCCTCATGGATCATATACACCTCTGTAACACTCCCCCCACCTCCTCACTCAGTCTCCTGTCCTCGAAAGAAAAACATCCGAGCTTATCCAACCTCTCCCGATAACTCAGACCCCTGAGTCCCGGCAACACCCTCGTAAATCCCCTTTCCAGTTTAATACCATCGCTCCTGGAGCGAGATGACCAAAACCGAACACAATGCTTCCCAAGTGTGGCGTCACCAATGTCGTGTCCAACTGCAACATAACTCCCCAACTTCAGTAATCTGTGCCCTGACTGACGGAGACCGGTGCGCCAAAAATCTCCCTCACTGCCCTGTCCCCTTGTGACCCCACTTTCAGAGAACCCTGCACCTGAACTCCAAGGTCCCCCCTGTTTCACGCCATTCCATTCACCATGAAACTCCGACCTTGATCCAACTCTCCAAAATGCAACACCTCACCCTGATCGATATTAAACTCCAATTGCTATATCACCAAAGAGTCCGGACAGTGTGGAAACAGGCCCTTCGGCCCAACAGGCCCAGACCGACCCTCCAAAGAGCAACCCATCCAGACCCATTCACCAAACCAATTATCCTACATTCACCCCTGACCCATCCCACACTAACCTGCACATCCCTGAGCACTATGGGACAATATCCCATGCCCAACCCACCCTAACCTGCACATCCCTGAGCACTATGGGACAATTTCCCATGGCCAATCCACTCTAACCTGCACATCCCTGGGCATTATGGGACAATTTCCCATGGCCAATCCACCCGAACCTGCACATCCCTGGACACTATGGGACAATTTCCCATGGCCAATCCACTCTAACCTGCACATCCCTGGGCACTATGGGACAATTTCCCATGGCCAATCCACCCTAACCTGTACATCCCTGGGCACTATGGGACAATTTCCCATGGCCAATCCACCCTAACCTGCACATCCCTGGGCACTATGGGACAATTTCCCATGGCCAATCCACCCTAACCTGCACATCCCTGGGCACTATGGGACAATTTCCCATGGCCAATCCACCCTAACCTGCACATCCCTGGACACTATGGGACAATTTCCCATGGCCAACCCACCCGAACGTGTACATCCCTGGGCACTATGGGACAATTTCCCATGGCCAATCCACCCTAACCTGCACATCCCTGGGCCCTATGGGACAATTTCCCATGGCCAATCCACTCTAACCTGCACATCCCTGGGCACTATGGGACAATTTCCCATGGCCAATCCACCCTAACCTGCACATCCCTGGACACTATGGGACAATTTCCCATGGCCAATCCACCCTAACCTGCACATCCCTGGACACTATGGGACAATTTCCCATGGCCAATCCACCCTAACCTGCACATCCCTGGGCACTATGGGACAATTTCCCATGGCCAATCCACCCTAACCTGCACATCCCTGGGCACTATGGGACAATTTCCCATGGCCAACACACCCTGACCTGCACATCCCTGGACACTATGGGACAATTCCCCATGGCCAATCCCACCCTAACCTGCACATCCCTGGGCACTATGGGACAATTCCCATGGCCAATCCACCCTAACCTGCACATCCCTGGGCACTATGGGACAATTTCCCATGGCCAACCCACCCTAACCTGCACATCCCTGGACACTATGGGACAATTCCCCATGGCCAATCCACCCTAACCTGCACATCCCTGGGCACTATGGGACAATTTCCCATGGCCAACCCACCCTGACCTGCACATCCCTGGGCACTATGGGACAATTCCCCATGGCCAATCCCACCCTAACCTGCACATCCCTGGGCACTATGGGACAATTCCCATGGCCAATCCACCCTAACCTGCACATCCCTGGGCACTATGGGACAATTTCCCATGGCCAAACCACCCTAACCTGCACATCCCTGGGCACTATGGGACAATTCCCCATGGCCAATCCACCCTAACCTGCACATCCCTGGGCACTATGGGACAATTTCCCATGGCCAATCCACCCTAACCTGCACATCCCTGGACACTATGGGACAATTTCCCATGGACAATCCACCTAACCTGCACATCCCTGGACACTATGGGACAATTTCCCATGGCCAATCCACCCTAACCTGCACATCCCTGGGCACTATGGGACAATTTCCCATGGCCAATCCACCCTAACCTGCACATCCCTGGGCACTATGGGACAATTCCCATGGCCAATCCACCCTAACCTGCACATCCCTGGGCACTATGGGACAATTTCCCATGGCCAACCCACCCTAACCTGCACATCCCTGGGCACTATGGGACAATTTCCCATGGCGAATCCACCCTAACCCGCACATCCCTGGACACTATGGGACAATTTCCCATGGCCAATCCACCCTAACCTGCACATCCCTGGGCACTATGGGACAATTCCCATGGCCAATCCACCCTAACCTGCACATCCCTGGGCACTATGGGACAATTTCCCATGGGTGACCCACCCTAAACTGCACATCCCTGGGCACTATGGGACAATTTCCCATGGCCAACCACCCTAACCTGCACATCCCTGGGCACTATGGGACAATTTCCCATGGCCAACCCACCCTAACCTGTACATCCCTGGGCACTATGGGAAAATTTCCCATGGCCAATCCACCCTAACCTGCACATCCCTGGGCACTATGGGACAATTTCCCATGGCCAATCCACCCTAACCTGCACATCCCTGGGCACTATGGGACAATTCCCCATGGCGAATCCACCCTAACCCGCACATCCCTGGACACTATGGGACAATTTCCCATGGCCAATCCACCCTAACCTGCACATCCCTGGGCACTATGGGACAATTCCCCATGGCCAATCCACCCTAACCTGCACATCCCTGGGCACTATGGGACAATTTCCCATGGGTGACCCACCCTAAACTGCACATCCCTGGGCACTATGGGACAATTTCCCATGGCCAACCCACCCTAACCTGCACATCCCTGGGCACTATGGGACAATTTCCCATGGCCAACCCACCCTAACCTGTACATCCCTGGGCACTATGGGAAAATTTCCCATGGCCAATCCACCCTAACCTGCACATCCCTGGGCACTATGGGACAATTTCCCATGGCCAATCCACCCTAACCTGCACATCCCTGGGCACTATGGGACAATTTCTCATGGCCAATCCACCCTAACCTGTACACCCCTGGGCACTATGGGACAATTTCCCATGGCCAATCCACCCTAACCTGTACATCTCTGGGCACTATGGGACAATTCCCCATGGCCAACCCACCCTAACCTGCACATCCCTGGACACTATGGGACAATTTCCCATGGCCAACCCACCCTAACCTGCACATCCCTGAGCACTATGGGACAATTTCCCATGGCCAATCCACTCTAACCTGCACATCCCTGGGCACTATGGGACAATTTCCCATGGCCAATCCACCCGAACCTGCACATCCCTGGACACTATGGGACAATTTCCCATGGCCAATCCACTCTAACCTGCACATCCCTGGGCACTATGGGACAATTTCCCATGGCCAATCCACCCTAACCTGCACATCCCTGGGCACTATGGGACAATTTCCCATGGCTAATCCACCCTAACCTGCACATCCCTGGGCACTATGGGACAATTTCCCATGGCCAATCCACCCTAACCTGCACATCCCTGGGCACTATGGGACAATTTCCCATGGCCAATCCACCCTAACCTGCACATCCCTGGACACTATGGGACAATTTCCCATGGCCAATCCACTCTAACCTGCACATCCCTGGGCACTATGGGACAATTTCCCATGGCCAATCCAACCTAACCTGCACATCCCTGGCCCTATGGGACAATTTCCCATGGCCAATCCACTCTAACCTGCACATCCCTGGGCACTATGGGACAATTTCCCATGGCCAATCCACCCTAACCTGCACATCCCTGGACACTATGGGACAATTTCCCATGGCCTATCCACCCTAACCTGCACATCCCGGGGCACTATGGGACAATTTCCCATGGCCAATCCACCCTAACCTGCACATCCCTGGACACTATGGGACAATTTCCCATGACCAATCCACCCTAACCTGCACATCCCTGGGCACTATGGGACAATATCCCAGGGCCAACCCACCCTAACCTGCACATCCCTGGGCACTATGGGACAATTTCCCACGGCCAATCCACCCTAACCTGGACATCCCTGGACACTATGGGACAATTTCCCATGGCCAATCCACCCTAACCTGCACATCCCTGGACACTATGGGACAATTTCCCATGGCCAATCCACCCTAACCTGCACATCCCTGGACACTATGGGACAATTTCCCATGGCCAATCCACCCTAACCTGCACATCCCTGGGCACTATGGGACAATTTCCCATGGCCAATCCACCCTAACCTGCACATCCCTGGGCACTATGGGACAATTTCCCATGGCCAACCCACCCTGACCTGCACATCCCTGGGCACTATGGGACAATTCCCCATGGCCAATCCCACCCTAACCTGCACATCCCTGGGCACTATGGGACAATTCCCCATTGCCAATCCACCCTAACCTGCACATCCCTGGGCACTATGGGACAATTCCCCATGGCCAATCCACCCTAACCTGCACATCCCTGGGCACTATGGGACAATTTCCCATGGCCAACCCACCCTGACCTGCACATCCCTGGACACTATGGGACAATTCCCCATGGCCAATCCCACCCTAACCTGCACATCCCTGGGCACTATGGGACAATTCCCCATGGCCAATCCACCCTAACCTGCACATCCCTGGGCACTATGGGACAATTTCCCATGGCCAACCACCCTAACCTGCACTCCCTGGGCACTATGGGACAATTCCCATGGCCAATCCACCCTAACCTGCACATCCCTGGGCACTATGGGACAATTTCCCATGGCCAATCCACCCTAACCTGCACATCCCTGGACACTATGGGACAATTTCCCATGGACAATCCACCCTAACCTGCACATCCCTGGACACTATGGGACAATTTCCCATGGCCAATCCACCCTAACCTGCACATCCCTGGGCACTATGGGACAATTTCCCATGGCCAATCCACCCTAACCTGCACATCCCTGGGCACTATGGGACAATTTTCCATGGCCAACCCACCCTGACCTGCACATCCCTGGGCACTATGGGACAATTCCCATGGCCAATCCCACCCTAACCTGCACATCCCTGGGCACTATGGGACAATTCCCATGGCCAATCCACCCTAACCTGCACATCCCTGGGCACTATGGGACAATTTCCCATGGCCAACCCACCCTAACCTGCACATCCCTGGGCACTATGGGACAATTTCCCATGGCCAATCCACCCTAACCTGCACATCCCTGGACACTATGGGACAATTTCCCATGGCCAATCCACCCTAACCTGTACATCCCTGGGCACTATGGGACAATTCCCCATGGCCAACCCACCCTAACCTGCACATCCCTGGACACTATGGGACAATTTCCCATGGCCAATCCACCCTAACCTGCACATCCCTGGGCACTATGGGACAATTTCCCATGGCCAATCCACCCTAACCTGGACATCCCTGGGCACTATGGGACAATTTCCCATGGCCAACCTACCCTAACCTGCACATCCCTGGGCACTATGGGACAATTTCCCATGGGTGACCCACCCTAACCTGTACATCCCTGGACACTATGGGACAATTTCCCATGGCCAATCCACCCTAACCTGTACATCCCTGGGCACTATGGGACAATTTCCCATGGCCAATCCACCCTAACCTGTACATCCCTGGGCACTATGGGACAATTCCCATGGCCAATCCACCCTAACCTGCACATCCCTGGGCACTATGGGACAATTTCCCATGGCCAATCCACCCTAACCTGCACATCCCTGGGCACTATGGGACAATTTCCCATGGCCAATCCACCCTAACCTGTACACCCCTGGGCACTATGGGACAATTTCCCATGGCCAATCCACCCTAACCTGCACATCCCTGGGCACTATGGGACAATTCCCCATGGCCAATCCACCCTAACCTGCACATCCCTGGGCACTATGGGACAATTTCCCATGGCCAATCCACCCTAACCTGCACATCCCTGGGCACTATGGGACAATTTCCCATGGCCAACCCACCCTAACCTGCACATCCCTGGGCACTATGGGACAATTTCCCATGGCCAATCCACCCTAACCTGCACATCCCTGGGCACTATGGGACAATTTCCCATGGCCAATCCACCCTAACCTGCACATCCCTGGGCACTATGGGACAATTTCCCATGGCCAACCCACCCTAACCTGCACAACCCTGGGCACTATGGGACAATTTCCCATGGCCA
The DNA here is from genome assembly GCF_020745735.1 of Hemiscyllium ocellatum. Classification (NCBI taxonomy): domain Eukaryota; kingdom Metazoa; phylum Chordata; class Chondrichthyes; order Orectolobiformes; family Hemiscylliidae; genus Hemiscyllium; species Hemiscyllium ocellatum. The sequence continues at coordinate 606,221 of NW_026867521.1, forward strand.
ATCCACCCTAACCTGCACATCCCTGGACACTATGGGACAATTTCCCACGCCAATCCACCCTAACCTGCACATCCCTGGGCACTATGGGACAATTTCCCATGGCCAACCCACCCTAACCTGCACATCCCTGGGCACTATGGGACAATTTCCCATGGCCAATCCACCCTAACCTGCACATCCCTGGGCACTATGGGACAATTTCCCATGGCCAACCCACCCGAACGTGTACATCCCTGGGCACTATGGGACAATTTCCCATGGCCAATCCACCCTAACCTGCACATCCCTGGGCACTATGGGACAATTTCCCATGGCCAATCCACCCTAACCTGCACATCCCTGGGCACTATGGGACAATTTCCCATGGCCAATCCACCCTAACCTGCACATCCCTGGGCACTATGGGACAATTTCCCATGGCCAATCCACCCTAACCTGCGCATCCCTGGGCACTATGGGACAATTTCCCATGGCCAATCCACCCTAACCTGTACACCCCTGGGCACTATGGGACAATTTCCCATGGCCGACCTACCCTAACCTGCACATCCCTGGGCACTATGGGACAATTTCCCATGGGTGACCCACCCTAACCTGCACATCCCTGGACACTATGGGACAATTTCCCATGGCCAATCCACCCTAACCTGCACATCCCTGGGCACTATGGGACAATTTCCCATGGCCAATCCACCCTAACCTGCACATCCCTGGGCACTATGGGACAATTTCCCATGGCCAATCCACCCTAACCTGCACATCCCTGGGCACTATGGGACAATTTCCCATGGCCAACCCACCCTAACCTGCACATCCCTGGGCACTATGGGACAATTTCCCATGGCGAATCCACCCTAACCCGCACATCCCTGGACACTATGGGACAATTTCCCATGGCCAATCCACCCTAACCTGTACATCCCTGGGCACTATGGGACAATTTCCCATGGCCAATCCACCCTAACCTGTACATCCCTGGGCACTATGGGACAATTTCCCATGGCCAATCCACCCTAACCTGCACATCCCTGGGCACTATGGGACAATTTCCCATGGCCAATCCACCCTAACCTGCACATCCCTGGGCACTATGGGACAATTTCCCATGGCCAATCCACCCTAACCTGTACACCCCTGGGCACTATGGGACAATTTCCCATGGCCGACCTACCCTAACCTGCACATCCCTGGGCACTATGGGACAATTCCCCATGCCAATCCACCCTAACCTGCACATCCCTGGGCACTATGGGACAATTCCCATGGCCAATCCACCCTAACCTGCACATCCCTGGGCACTATGGGACAATTTCCCATGGCCAATCCACCCTAACCTGCACATCCCTGGGCACTATGGGACAATTTCCCATGGCCAATCCACCCTAACCTGCACATCCCTGGGCACTATGGGACAATTTCCCATGGCCAATCCACCCTAACCTGCACATCCCTGGGCACTATGGGACAATTTCCCATGGCCAATCCACCCTAACCTGCACATCCCTGGACACTATGGGACAATTTCCCATGGCCAACCCACCCTAACCTGCACATCCCTGGGCACTATGGGACAATTTCCCATGGCCAATCCACCCTAACCTGCACATCCCTGGACACTATGGGACAATTTCCCACGCCAATCCACCCTAACCTGCACATCCCTGGGCACTATGGGACAATTTCCCATGGCCAATCCACCCTAACCTGCACATCCCTGGGCACTATGGGACAATTTCCCATGGCCAATCCACCCTAACCTGCACATCCCTGGGCACTATGGGACAATTTCCCATGGCCAACCCACCCTAACCTGCACATCCCTGGGCACTATGGGACAATTTCCCATGGCCAATCCACCCTAACCTGCACATCCCTGGGCACTATGGGACAATTTCCCATGGCCAATCCACCCTAACCTGCACATCCCTGGGCACTATGGGACAATTTCCCATGGCCAATCCACCCTAACCTGCACATCCCTGGGCACTATGGGACAATTTCCCATGGCCAATCCACCCTAACCTGCACATCCCTGGGCACTATGGGACAATTTCCCATGGCCAATCCACCCTAACCTGCACATCCCTGGGCACTATGGGACAATTTCCCATGGCCAATCCACCCTAACCTGCACATCCCTGGGCACTATGGGACAATTTCCCATGGCCAACCACCCTAACCTGCACATCCCTGGGCACTATGGGACAATTTCCCATGGGTGACCCACCCTAACCTGCACATCCCTGGGCACTATGGGACAATTTCCCATGGCCAATCCACCCTAACCTGCACATCCCTGGGCACTATGGGACAATTTCCCATGGCCAATCCACCCTAACCTGCACATCCCTGGGCACTATGGGACAATTTCCCATGGCCAATCCACCCTAACCTGCACATCCCTGGGCACTATGGGACAATTTCCCATGGCCAATCCACCCTAACCTGCACATCCCTGGGCACTATGGGACAATTTCCCATGGCCAATCCACCCTAACCTGCACATCCCTGGGCACTATGGGACAATTTCCCATGGCCAATCCACCCTAACCTGCACATCCCTGGACACTATGGGACAATTTCCCATGGCCAATCCACCCTAACCTGCACATCCCTGGGCACTATGGGACAATTTCCCATGGCCAATCCACCCTAACCTGCACATCCCTGGACACTATGGGACAATTTCCCATGGCCAACCCACCCTAACCTGCACATCCTGGGCACTATGGGACAATTTCCCATGGCCAATCCACCCTAACCTGCACATCCCTGGGCACTATGGGACAATTTCCCATGGCCAACCACCCTAACCTGCACATCCCTGGGCACTATGGGACAATTTCCCATGGCCAATCCACCCTAACCTGCACATCCCTGGACACTATGGGACAATTTCCCATGGCCAATCCACCCTAACCTGCACATCCCTGGGCACTATGGGACAATTTCCCATGGCCAATCCACCCTAACCTGCACATCCCTGGGCACTATGGGACAATTTCCCATGGCCAATCCACCCTAACCTGCACATCCCTGGGCACTATGGGACAATTTCCCATGGCCAATCCACCCTAACCTGCACATCCCTGGGCACTATGGGACAATTTCCCATGGCCAATCCACCCTAACCTGCACATCCCTGGGCACTATGGGACAATTTCCCATGGCCAATCCACCCTAACCTGCACATCCCTGGGCACTATGGGACAATTTCCCATGGCCAATCCACCCTAACCTGCACATCCCTGGGCACTATGGGACAATTTCCCATGGCCAATCCACCCTAACCTGCACATCCCTGGGCACTATGGGACAATTTCCCATGGCCAATCCACCCTAACCTGCACATCCCTGGGCACTATGGGACAATTTCCCATGGCCAATCCACCCTAACCTGCACATCCCTGGGCACTATGGGACAATTTCCCATGGCCAATCCACCCTAACCTGCACATCCCTGGGCACTATGGGACAATTTCCCATGGCCAATCCACCCTAACCTGCACATCCCTGGGCACTATGGGACAATTTCCCATGGCCAATCCACCCTAACCTGCACATCCCTGGGCACTATGGGACAATTTCCCATGGCCAATCCACCCTAACCTGCACATCCCTGGACACTATGGGACAATTTCCCATGGCCAATCCACCCTAACCTGCACATCCCTGGGCACTATGGGACAATTTCCCATGGCCAATCCACCCTAACCTGCACATCCCTGGGCACTATGGGACAATTTCCCATGGCCAATCCACCCTAACCTGCACATCCCTGGGCACTATGGGACAATTTCCCATGGCCAATCCACCCTAACCTGCACATCCCTGGGCACTATGGGACAATTTCCCATGGCCAATCCACCCTAACCTGCACATCCCTGGGCACTATGGGACAATTTCCCATGGCCAATCCACCCTAACCTGCACATCCCTGGGCACTATGGGACAATTTCCCATGGCCAATCCACCCTAACCTGCACATCCCTGGGCACTATGGGACAATTTCCCATGGCCAATCCACCCTAACCTGCACATCCCTGGGCACTATGGGACAATTTCCCATGGCCAATCCACCCTAACCTGCACATCCCTGGGCACTATGGGACAATTTCCCATGGCCAATCCACCCTAACCTGCACATCCCTGGGCACTATGGGACAATTTCCCATGGCCAATCCACCCTAACCTGCACATCCCTGGGCACTATGGGACAATTTCCCATGGCCAATCCACCCTAACCTGCACATCCCTGGACACTATGGGACAATTTCCCATGGCCAATCCACCCTAACCTGCACATCCCTGGGCACTATGGGACAATTTCCCATGGCCAATCCACCCTAACCTGCACATCCCTGGGCACTATGGGACAATTTCCCATGGCCAATCCACCCTAACCTGCACATCCCTGGGCACTATGGGACAATTTCCCATGGCCAATCCACCCTAACCTGCACATCCCTGGGCACTATGGGACAATTTCCCATGGCCAATCCACCCTAACCTGCACATCCCTGGGCACTATGGGACAATTTCCCATGGCCAATCCACCCTAACCTGCACATCCCTGGGCACTATGGGACAATTTCCCATGGCCAATCCACCCTAACCTGCACATCCCTGGGCACTATGGGACAATTTCCCATGGCCAATCCACCCTAACCTGCACATCCCTGGACACTATGGGACAATTTCCCATGGCCAATCCACCCTAACCTGCACATCCCTGGGCACTATGGGACAATTTCCCATGGCCAATCCACCCTAACCTGCACATCCCTGGACACTATGGGACAATTTCCCATGGCCAATCCACCCTAACCTGCACATCCCTGGGCACTATGGGACAATTTCCCATGGCCAATCCACCCTAACCTGCACATCCCTGGGCACTATGGGACAATTTCCCATGGCCAATCCACCCTAACCTGCACATCCCTGGGCACTATGGGACAATTTCCCATGGCCAATCCACCCTAACCTGCACATCCCTGGACACTATGGGACAATTTCCCATGGCCAATCCACCCTAACCTGCACATCCCTGGGCACTATGGGACAATTTCCCATGGCCAATCCACCCTAACCTGCACATCCCTGGGCACTATGGGACAATTTCCCATGGCCAATCCACCCTAACCTGCACATCCCTGGGCACTATGGGACAATTTCCCATGGCCAATCCACCCTAACCTGCACATCCCTGGGCACTATGGGACAATTTCCCATGGCCAATCCACCCTAACCTGCACATCCCTGGGCACTATGGGACAATTTCCCATGGCCAATCCACCCTAACCTGCACATCCCTGGGCACTATGGGACAATTTCCCATGGCCAATCCACCCTAACCTGCACATCCCTGGGCACTATGGGACAATTTCCCATGGCCAATCCACCCTAACCTGCACATCCCTGGGCACTATGGGACAATTTCCCATGGCCAATCCACCCTAACCTGCACATCCCTGGGCACTATGGGACAATTTCCCATGGCCAATCCACCCTAACCTGCACATCCCTGGGCACTATGGGACAATTTCCCATGGCCAATCCACCCTAACCTGCACATCCCTGGGCACTATGGGACAATTTCCCATGGCCAACCCACCCTAACCTGCACATCCCTGGGCACTATGGGACAATTTCCCATGGCCAATCCACCCTAACCTGCACATCCCTGGACACTATGGGACAATTTCCCATGGCCAATCCACCCTAACCTGCACATCCCTGGGCACTATGGGACAATTTCCCATGGCCAATCCACCCTAACCTGCACATCCCTGGGCACTATGGGACAATTTCCCATGGCCAATCCACCCTAACCTGCACATCCCTGGGCACTATGGGACAATTTCCCATGGCCAACCCACCCTAACCTGCACATCCCTGGGCACTATGGGACAATTTCCCATGGCCAATCCACCCTAACCTGCACATCCCTGGGCACTATGGGACAATTTCCCATGGCCAATCCACCCTAACCTGCACATCCCTGGGCACTATGGGACAATTTCCCATGGCCAATCCACCCTAACCTGCACATCCCTGGGCACTATGGGACAATTTCCCATGGCCAATCCACCCTAACCTGCACATCCCTGGGCACTATGGGACAATTTCCCATGGCCAATCCACCCTAACCTGCACATCCCTGGGCACTATGGGACAATTTCCCATGGCCAACCACCCTAACCTGCACATCCCTGGGCACTATGGGACAATTTCCCATGGCCAATCCACCCTAACCTGCACATCCCTGGGCACTATGGGACAATTTCCCATGGCCAATCCACCCTAACCTGCACATCCCTGGGCACTATGGGACAATTTCCCATGGCCAATCCACCCTAACCTGCACATCCCTGGGCACTATGGGACAATTTCCCATGGCCAATCCACCCTAACCTGCACATCCCTGGGCACTATGGGACAATTTCCCATGGCCAACCCACCCTAACCTGCACATCCCTGGGCACTATGGGACAATTTCCCATGGCCAATCCACCCTAACCTGCACATCCCTGGACACTATGGGACAATTTCCCATGGCCAATCCACCCTAACCTGCACATCCCTGGGCACTATGGGACAATTTCCCATGGCCAATCCACCCTAACCTGCACATCCCTGGGCACTATGGGACAATTTCCCATGGCCAATCCACCCTAACCTGCACATCCCTGGGCACTATGGGACAATTTCCCATGGCCAATCCACCCTAACCTGCACATCCCTGGGCACTATGGGACAATTTCCCATGGCCAATCCACCCTAACCTGCACATCCCTGGGCACTATGGGACAATTTCCCATGGCCAACCCACCCTAACCTGCACATCCCTGGGCACTATGGGACAATTTCCCATGGCCAATCCACCCTAACCTGCACATCCCTGGGCACTATGGGACAATTTCCCATGGCCAATCCACCCTAACCTGCACATCCCTGGGCACTATGGGACAATTTCCCATGGCCAATCCACCCTAACCTGCACATCCCTGGGCACTATGGGACAATTTCCCATGGCCAATCCACCCTAACCTGCACATCCCTGGGCACTATGGGACAATTTCCCATGGCCAATCCACCCTAACCTGCACATCCCTGGGCACTATGGGACAATTTCCCATGGCCAATCCACCCTAACCTGCACATCCCTGGGCACTATGGGACAATTTCCCATGGCCAATCCACCCTAACCTGCACATCCCTGGGCACTATGGGACAATTTCCCATGGCCAATCCACCCTAACCTGCACATCCCTGGACACTATGGGACAATTTCCCATGGCCAATCCACCCTAACCTGCACATCCCTGGGCACTATGGGACAATTTCCCATGGCCAATCCACCCTAACCTGCACATCCCTGGGCACTATGGGACAATTTCCCATGGCCAATCCACCCTAACCTGCACATCCCTGGGCACTATGGGACAATTTCCCATGGCCAATCCACCCTAACCTGCACATCCCTGGGCACTATGGGACAATTTCCCATGGCCAATCCACCCTAACCTGCACATCCCTGGGCACTATGGGACAATTTCCCATGGCCAATCCACCCTAACCTGCACATCCCTGGGCACTATGGGACAATTTCCCATGGCCAATCCACCCTAACCTGCACATCCCTGGGCACTATGGGACAATTTCCCATGGCCAATCCACCCTAACCTGCACATCCCTGGGCACTATGGGACAATTTCCCATGGCCAATCCACCCTAACCTGCACATCCCTGGGCACTATGGGACAATTTCCCATGGCCAACCACCCTAACCTGCACATCCCTGGGCACTATGGGACAATTTCCCATGGCCAACCCACCCTAACCTGCACATCCCTGGGCACTATGGGACAATTTCCCATGGCCAATCCACCCTAACCTGCACATCCCTGGGCACTATGGGACAATTTCCCATGGCCAATCCACCCTAACCTGCACATCCCTGGGCACTATGGGACAATTTCCCATGGCCAATCCACCCTAACCTGCACATCCCTGGGCACTATGGGACAATTTCCCATGGCCAATCCACCCTAACCTGCACATCCCTGGGCACTATGGGACAATTTCCCATGGCCAATCCACCCTAACCTGCACATCCCTGGGCACTATGGGACAATTTCCCATGGCCAATCCACCCTAACCTGCACATCCCTGGACACTATGGGACAATTTCCCATGGCCAATCCACCCTAACCTGCACATCCCTGGGCACTATGGGACAATTTCCCATGGCCAATCCACCCTAACCTGCACATCCCTGGACACTATGGGACAATTTCCCATGGCCAATCCACCCTAACCTGCACATCCCTGGGCACTATGGGACAATTTCCCATGGCCAATCCACCCTAACCTGCACATCCCTGGGCACTATGGGACAATTTCCCATGGCCAATCCACCCTAACCTGCACATCCCTGGGCACTATGGGACAATTTCCCATGGCCAATCCACCCTAACCTGCACATCCCTGGACACTATGGGACAATTTCCCATGGCCAATCCACCCTAACCTGCACATCCCTGGGCACTATGGGACAATTTCCCATGGCCAATCCACCCTAACCTGCACATCCCTGGGCACTATGGGACAATTTCCCATGGCCAATCCACCCTAACCTGCACATCCCTGGGCACTATGGGACAATTTCCCATGGCCAATCCACCCTAACCTGCACATCCCTGGGCACTATGGGACAATTTCCCATGGCCAATCCACCCTAACCTGCACATCCCTGGGCACTATGGGACAATTTCCCATGGCCAATCCACCCTAACCTGCACATCCCTGGACACTATGGGACAATTTCCCATGGCCAATCCACCCTAACCTGCACATCCCTGGGCACTATGGGACAATTTCCCATGGCCAATCCACCCTAACCTGCACATCCCTGGGCACTATGGGACAATTTCCCATGGCCAATCCACCCTAACCTGCACATCCCTGGGCACTATGGGACAATTTCCCATGGCCAATCCACCCTAACCTGCACATCCCTGGGCACTATGGGACAATTTCCCATGGCCAATCCACCCTAACCTGCACATCCCTGGGCACTATGGGACAATTTCCCATGGCCAATCCACCCTAACCTGCACATCCCTGGGCACTATGGGACAATTTCCCATGGCCAATCCACCCTAACCTGCACATCCCTGGCACTATGGGACAATTTCCCATGGCCAATCCACCCTAACCTGCACATCCCTGGACACTATGGGACAATTTCCCATGGCCAATCCACCCTAACCTGCACATCCCTGGGCACTATGGGACAATTTCCCATGGCCAATCCACCCTAACCTGCACATCCCTGGGCACTATGGGACAATTTCCCATGGCCAATCCACCCTAACCTGCACATCCCTGGGCACTATGGGACAATTTCCCATGGCCAATCCACCCTAACCTGCACATCCCTGGGCACTATGGGACAATTTCCCATGGCCAATCCACCCTAACCTGCACATCCCTGGGCACTATGGGACAATTTCCCATGGCCAATCCACCCTAACCTGCACATCCCTGGGCACTATGGGACAATTTCCCATGGCCAATCCACCCTAACCTGCACATCCCTGGGCACTATGGGACAATTTCCCATGGCCAATCCACCCTAACCTGCACATCCCTGGGCACTATGGGACAATTTCCCATGGCCAATCCACCCTAACCTGCACATCCCTGGGCACTATGGGACAATTTCCCATGGCCAATCCACCCTAACCTGCACATCCCTGGGCACTATGGGACAATTTCCCATGGCCAATCCACCCTAACCTGCACATCCCTGGGCACTATGGGACAATTTCCCATGGCCAATCCACCCTAACCTGCACATCCCTGGGCACTATGGGACAATTTCCCATGGCCAATCCACCCTAACCTGCACATCCCTGGGCACTATGGGACAATTTCCCATGGCCAATCCACCCTAACCTGCACATCCCTGGGCACTATGGGACAATTTCCCATGGCCAATCCACCCTAACCTGCACATCCCTGGGCACTATGGGACAATTTCCCATGGCCAATCCACCCTAACCTGCACATCCCTGGGCACTATGGGACAATTTCCCATGGCCAATCCACCCTAACCTGCACATCCCTGGGCACTATGGGACAATTTCCCATGGCCAATCCACCCTAACCTGCACATCCCTGGGCACTATGGGACAATTTCCCATGGCCAATCCACCCTAACCTGCACATCCCTGGGCACTATGGGACAATTTCCCATGGCCAATCCACCCTAACCTGCACATCCCTGGGCACTATGGGACAATTTCCCATGGCCAATCCACCCTAACCTGCACATCCCTGGGCACTATGGGACAATTTCCCATGGCCAATCCACCCTAACCTGCACATCCCTGGGCACTATGGGACAATTTCCCATGGCCAATCCACCCTAACCTGCACATCCCTGGGCACTATGGGACAATTTCCCATGGCCAATCCACCCTAACCTGCACATCCCTGGGCACTATGGGACAATTTCCCATGGCCAATCCACCCTAACCTGCACATCCCTGGGCACTATGGGACAATTTCCCATGGCCAATCCACCCTAACCTGCACATCCCTGGGCACTATGGGACAATTTCCCATGGCCAATCCACCCTAACCTGCACATCCCTGGGCACTATGGGACAATTTCCCATGGCCAATCCACCCTAACCTGCACATCCCTGGACACTATGGGACAATTTCCCATGGCCAATCCACCCTAACCTGCACATCCCTGGGCACTATGGGACAATTTCCCATGGCCAATCCACCCTAACCTGCACATCCCTGGACACTATGGGACAATTTCCCATGGCCAATCCACCCTAACCTGCACATCCCTGGGCACTATGGGACAATTTCCCATGGCCAATCCACCCTAACCTGCACATCCCTGGGCACTATGGGACAATTTCCCATGGCCAATCCACCCTAACCTGCACATCCCTGGGCACTATGGGACAATTTCCCATGGCCAATCCACCCTAACCTGCACATCCCTGGACACTATGGGACAATTTCCCATGGCCAATCCACCCTAACCTGCACATCCCTGGGCACTATGGGACAATTTCCCATGGCCAATCCACCCTAACCTGCACATCCCTGGGCACTATGGGACAATTTCCCATGGCCAATCCACCCTAACCTGCACATCCCTGGGCACTATGGGACAATTTCCCATGGCCAATCCACCCTAACCTGCACATCCCTGGGCACTATGGGACAATTTCCCATGGCCAATCCACCCTAACCTGCACATCCCTGGGCACTATGGGACAATTTCCCATGGCCAATCCACCCTAACCTGCACATCCCTGGACACTATGGGACAATTTCCCATGGCCAATCCACCCTAACCTGCACATCCCTGGGCACTATGGGACAATTTCCCATGGCCAATCCACCCTAACCTGCACATCCCTGGGCACTATGGGACAATTTCCCATGGCCAATCCACCCTAACCTGCACATCCCTGGGCACTATGGGACAATTTCCCATGGCCAATCCACCCTAACCTGCACATCCCTGGGCACTATGGGACAATTTCCCATGGCCAATCCACCCTAACCTGCACATCCCTGGGCACTATGGGACAATTTCCCATGGCCAATCCACCCTAACCTGCACATCCCTGGGCACTATGGGACAATTTCCCATGGCCAATCCACCCTAACCTGCACATCCCTGGGCACTATGGGACAATTTCCCATGGCCAATCCACCCTAACCTGCACATCCCTGGACACTATGGGACAATTTCCCATGGCCAATCCACCCTAACCTGCACATCCCTGGGCACTATGGGACAATTTCCCATGGCCAACCCACCCTAACCTGCACATCCCTGGGCACTATGGGACAATTTCCCATGGCCAATCCACCCTAACCTGCACATCCCTGGGCACTATGGGACAATTTCCCATGGCCAATCCACCCTAACCTGCACATCCCTGGGCACTATGGGACAATTTCCCATGGCCAATCCACCCTAACCTGCACATCCCTGGGCACTATGGGACAATTTCCCATGGCCAATCCACCCTAACCTGCACATCCCTGGGCACTATGGGACAATTTCCCATGGCCAATCCACCCTAACCTGCACATCCCTGGGCACTATGGGACAATTTCCCATGGCCAATCCACCCTAACCTGCACATCCCTGGGCACTATGGGACAATTTCCCATGGCCAATCCACCCTAACCTGCACATCCCTGGGCACTATGGGACAATTTCCCATGGCCAATCCACCCTAACCTGCACATCCCTGGGCACTATGGGACAATTTCCCATGGCCAATCCACCCTAACCTGCACATCCCTGGGCACTATGGGACAATTTCCCATGGCCAATCCACCCTAACCTGCACATCCCTGGGCACTATGGGACAATTTCCCATGGCCAATCCACCCTAACCTGCACATCCCTGGGCACTATGGGACAATTTCCCATGGCCAATCCACCCTAACCTGCACATCCCTGGGCACTATGGGACAATTTCCCATGGCCAATCCACCCTAACCTGCACATCCCTGGGCACTATGGGACAATTTCCCATGGCCAATCCACCCTAACCTGCACATCCCTGGGCACTATGGGACAATTTCCCATGGCCAATCCACCCTAACCTGCACATCCCTGGGCACTATGGGACAATTTCCCATGGCCAATCCACCCTAACCTGCACATCCCTGGGCACTATGGGACAATTTCCCATGGCCAATCCACCCTAACCTGCACATCCCTGGGCACTATGGGACAATTTCCCATGGCCAATCCACCCTAACCTGCACATCCCTGGGCACTATGGGACAATTTCCCATGGCCAATCCACCCTAACCTGCACATCCCTGGGCACTATGGGACAATTTCCCATGGCCAATCCACCCTAACCTGCACATCCCTGGGCACTATGGGACAATTTCCCATGGCCAATCCACCCTAACCTGCACATCCCTGGGCACTATGGGACAATTTCCCATGGCCAATCCACCCTAACCTGCACATCCCTGGGCACTATGGGACAATTTCCCATGGCCAATCCACCCTAACCTGCACATCCCTGGGCACTATGGGACAATTTCCCATGGCCAATCCACCCTAACCTGCACATCCCTGGGCACTATGGGACAATTTCCCATGGCCAATCCACCCTAACCTGCACATCCCTGGGCACTATGGGACAATTTCCCATGGCCAATCCACCCTAACCTGCACATCCCTGGGCACTATGGGACAATTTCCCATGGCCAATCCACCCTAACCTGCACATCCCTGGGCACTATGGGACAATTTCCCATGGCCAATCCACCCTAACCTGCACATCCCTGGGCACTATGGGACAATTTCCCATGGCCAATCCACCCTAACCTGCACATCCCTGGGCACTATGGGACAATTTCCCATGGCCAATCCACCCTAACCTGCACATCCCTGGGCACTATGGGACAATTTCCCATGGCCAATCCACCCTAACCTGCACATCCCTGGCACTATGGGACAATTTCCCATGGCCAATCCACCCTAACCTGCACATCCCTGGGCACTATGGGACAATTTCCCATGGCCAATCCACCCTAACCTGCACATCCCTGGGCACTATGGGACAATTTCCCATGGCCAATCCACCCTAACCTGCACATCCCTGGGCACTATGGGACAATTTCCCATGGCCAATCCACCCTAACCTGCACATCCCTGGGCACTATGGGACAATTTCCCATGGCCAATCCACCCTAACCTGCACATCCCTGGGCACTATGGGACAATTTCCCATGGCCAATCCACCCTAACCTGCACATCCCTGGGCACTATGGGACAATTTCCCATGGCCAATCCACCCTAACCTGCACATCCCTGGGCACTATGGGACAATTTCCCATGGCCAATCCACCCTAACCTGCACATCCCTGGGCACTATGGGACAATTTCCCATGGCCAATCCACCCTAACCTGCACATCCCTGGGCACTATGGGACAATTTCCCATGGCCAATCCACCCTAACCTGCACATCCCTGGGCACTATGGGACAATTTCCCATGGCCAATCCACCCTAACCTGCACATCCCTGGGCACTATGGGACAATTTCCCATGGCCAATCCACCCTAACCTGCACATCCCTGGGCACTATGGGACAATTTCCCATGGCCAATCCACCCTAACCTGCACATCCCTGGGCACTATGGGACAATTTCCCATGGCCAATCCACCCTAACCTGCACATCCCTGGGCACTATGGGACAATTTCCCATGGCCAATCCACCCTAACCTGCACATCCCTGGGCACTATGGGACAATTTCCCATGGCCAATCCACCCTAACCTGCACATCCCTGGGCACTATGGGACAATTTCCCATGGCCAATCCACCCTAACCTGCACATCCCTGGGCACTATGGGACAATTTCCCATGGCCAATCCACCCTAACCTGCACATCCCTGGGCACTATGGGACAATTTCCCATGGCCAATCCACCCTAACCTGCACATCCCTGGGCACTATGGGACAATTTCCCATGGCCAATCCACCCTAACCTGCACATCCCTGGGCACTATGGGACAATTTCCCATGGCCAATCCACCCTAACCTGCACATCCCTGGGCACTATGGGACAATTTCCCATGGCCAATCCACCCTAACCTGCACATCCCTGGGCACTATGGGACAATTTCCCATGGCCAATCCACCCTAACCTGCACATCCCTGGGCACTATGGGACAATTTCCCATGGCCAATCCACCCTAACCTGCACATCCCTGGGCACTATGGGACAATTTCCCATGGCCAATCCACCCTAACCTGCACATCCCTGGACACTATGGGACAATTTCCCATGGCCAATCCACCCTAACCTGCACATCCCTGGGCACTATGGGACAATTTCCCATGGCCAATCCACCCTAACCTGCACATCCCTGGGCACTATGGGACAATTTCCCATGGCCAATCCACCCTAACCTGCACATCCCTGGGCACTATGGGACAATTTCCCATGGCCAATCCACCCTAACCTGCACATCCCTGGGCACTATGGGACAATTTCCCATGGCCAATCCACCCTAACCTGCACATCCCTGGGCACTATGGGACAATTTCCCATGGCCAATCCACCCTAACCTGCACATCCCTGGACACTATGGGACAATTTCCCATGGCCAATCCACCCTAACCTGCACATCCCTGGGCACTATGGGACAATTTCCCATGGCCAATCCACCCTAACCTGCACATCCCTGGGCACTATGGGACAATTTCCCATGGCCAATCCACCCTAACCTGCACATCCCTGGGCACTATGGGACAATTTCCCATGGCCAATCCACCCTAACCTGCACATCCCTGGGCACTATGGGACAATTTCCCATGGCCAATCCACCCTAACCTGCACATCCCTGGGCACTATGGGACAATTTCCCATGGCCAATCCACCCTAACCTGCACATCCCTGGGCACTATGGGACAATTTCCCATGGCCAATCCACCCTAACCTGCACATCCCTGGGCACTATGGGACAATTTCCCATGGCCAATCCACCCTAACCTGCACATCCCTGGGCACTATGGGACAATTTCCCATGGCCAATCCACCCTAACCTGCACATCCCTGGGCACTATGGGACAATTTCCCATGGCCAATCCACCCTAACCTGCACATCCCTGGGCACTATGGGACAATTTCCCATGGCCAACCCACCCTAACCTGCACATCCCTGGGCACTATGGGACAATTTCCCATGGCCAATCCACCCTAACCTGCACATCCCTGGGCACTATGGGACAATTTCCCATGGCCAATCCACCCTAACCTGCACATCCCTGGGCACTATGGGACAATTTCCCATGGCCAATCCACCCTAACCTGCACATCCCTGGGCACTATGGGACAATTTCCCATGGCCAATCCACCCTAACCTGCACATCCCTGGGCACTATGGGACAATTTCCCATGGCCAATCCACCCTAACCTGCACATCCCTGGGCACTATGGGACAATTTCCCATGGCCAATCCACCCTAACCTGCACATCCCTGGGCACTATGGGACAATTTCCCATGGCCAATCCACCCTAACCTGCACATCCCTGGGCACTATGGGACAATTTCCCATGGCCAATCCACCCTAACCTGCACATCCCTGGGCACTATGGGACAATTTCCCATGGCCAACCACCCTAACCTGCACATCCCTGGGCACTATGGGACAATTTCCCATGGCCAACCCACCCTAACCTGCACATCCCTGGACACTATGGGACAATTTCCCATGGCCAATCCACCCTAACCTGCACATCCCTGGGCACTATGGGACAATTTCCCATGGCCAATCCACCCTAACCTGCACATCCCTGGGCACTATGGCCAATCCCACCCTAACCTGCACATCCCTGGGCACTATGGGACAATTTCCCATGGCCAATCCACCCTAACCTGCACATCCCTGGGCACTATGGGACAATTTCCCATGGCCAATCCACCCTAACCTGCACATCCCTGGGCACTATGGGACAATTTCCCATGGCCAATCCACCCTAACCTGCACATCCCTGGGCACTATGGGACAATTTCCCATGGCCAATCCACCCTAACCTGCACATCCCTGGGCACTATGGGACAATTTCCCATGGCCACCCACCCTAACCTGCACATCCCTGGGCACTATGGGACAATTTCCCATGGCCAATCCACCCTAACCTGCACATCCCTGGGCACTATGGGACAATTTCCCATGGCCAATCCACCCTAACCTGCACATCCCTGGGCACTATGGGACAATTTCCCATGGCCAATCCACCCTAACCTGCACATCCCTGGGCACTATGGGACAATTTCCCATGGCCAATCCACCCTAACCTGCACATCCCTGGGCACTATGGGACAATTTCCCATGGCCAATCCACCCTAACCTGCACATCCCTGGGCACTATGGGACAATTTCCCATGGCCAATCCACCCTAACCTGCACATCCCTGGGCACTATGGGACAATTTCCCATGGCCAATCCACCCTAACCTGCACATCCCTGGGCACTATGGGACAATTTCCCATGGCCAATCCACCCTAACCTGCACATCCCTGGGCACTATGGGACAATTTCCCATGGCCAATCCACCCTAACCTGCACATCCCTGGGCACTATGGGACAATTTCCCATGGCCAATCCACCCTAACCTGCACATCCCTGGACACTATGGGACAATTTCCCATGGCCAATCCACCCTAACCTGCACATCCCTGGGCACTATGGGACAATTTCCCATGGCCAATCCACCCTAACCTGCACATCCCTGGGCACTATGGGACAATTTCCCATGGCCAATCCACCCTAACCTGCACATCCCTGGGCACTATGGGACAATTTCCCATGGCCAATCCACCCTAACCTGCACATCCCTGGGCACTATGGGACAATTTCCCATGGCCAATCCACCCTAACCTGCACATCCCTGGGCACTATGGGACAATTTCCCATGGCCAATCCACCCTAACCTGCACATCCCTGGGCACTATGGGACAATTTCCCATGGCCAATCCACCCTAACCTGCACATCCCTGGGCACTATGGGACAATTTCCCATGGCCAATCCACCCTAACCTGCACATCCCTGGGCACTATGGGACAATTTCCCATGGCCAATCCACCCTAACCTGCACATCCCTGGGCACTATGGGACAATTTCCCATGGCCAATCCACCCTAACCTGCACATCCCTGGGCACTATGGGACAATTTCCCATGGCCAATCCACCCTAACCTGCACATCCCTGGGCACTATGGGACAATTTCCCATGGCCAATCCACCCTAACCTGCACATCCCTGGGCACTATGGGACAATTTCCCATGGCCAATCCACCCTAACCTGCACATCCCTGGGCACTATGGGACAATTTCCCATGGCCAATCCACCCTAACCTGCACATCCCTGGGCACTATGGGACAATTTCCCATGGCCAATCCACCCTAACCTGCACATCCCTGGGCACTATGGGACAATTTCCCATGGCCAATCCACCCTAACCTGCACATCCCTGGGCACTATGGGACAATTTCCCATGGCCAATCCACCCTAACCTGCACATCCCTGGGCACTATGGGACAATTTCCCATGGCCAATCCACCCTAACCTGCACATCCCTGGGCACTATGGGACAATTTCCCATGGCCAATCCACCCTAACCTGCACATCCCTGGGCACTATGGGACAATTTCCCATGGCCAATCCACCCTAACCTGCACATCCCTGGGCACTATGGGACAATTTCCCATGGCCAATCCACCCTAACCTGCACATCCCTGGGCACTATGGGACAATTTCCCATGGCCAATCCACCCTAACCTGCACATCCCTGGGCACTATGGGACAATTTCCCATGGCCAATCCACCCTAACCTGCACATCCCTGGGCACTATGGGACAATTTCCCATGGCCAATCCACCCTAACCTGCACATCCCTGGGCACTATGGGACAATTTCCCATGGCCAATCCACCCTAACCTGCACATCCCTGGGCACTATGGGACAATTTCCCATGGCCAATCCACCCTAACCTGCACATCCCTGGGCACTATGGGACAATTTCCCATGGCCAATCCACCCTAACCTGCACATCCCTGGGCACTATGGGACAATTTCCCATGGCCAATCCACCCTAACCTGCACATCCCTGGGCACTATGGGACAATTTCCCATGGCCAATCCACCCTAACCTGCACATCCCTGGGCACTATGGGACAATTTCCCATGGCCAATCCACCCTAACCTGCACATCCCTGGGCACTATGGGACAATTTCCCATGGCCAATCCACCCTAACCTGCACATCCCTGGGCACTATGGGACAATTTCCCATGGCCAATCCACCCTAACCTGCACATCCCTGGGCACTATGGGACAATTTCCCATGGCCAACCACCCTAACCTGCACATCCCTGGGCACTATGGGACAATTTCCCATGGCCAATCCCACCCTAACCTGCACATCCCTGGGCACTATGGGACAATTTCCCATGGCCAATCCACCCTAACCTGCACATCCCTGGGCACTATGGGACAATTTCCCATGGCCAATCCACCCTAACCTGCACATCCCTGGGCACTATGGGACAATTTCCCATGGCCAATCCACCCTAACCTGCACATCCCTGGGCACTATGGGACAATTTCCCATGGCCAATCCACCCTAACCTGCACATCCCTGGGCACTATGGGACAATTTCCCATGGCCAATCCACCCTAACCTGCACATCCCTGGGCACTATGGGACAATTTCCCATGGCCAATCCACCCTAACCTGCACATCCCTGGGCACTATGGGACAATTTCCCATGGCCAATCCACCCTAACCTGCACATCCCTGGGCACTATGGGACAATTTCCCATGGCCACCCACCCTAACCTGCACATCCCTGGACACTATGGGACAATTTCCCATGGCCAATCCACCCTAACCTGCACATCCCTGGGCACTATGGGACAATTTCCCATGGCCAACCACCCTAACCTGCACATCCCTGGGCACTATGGGACAATTTCCCATGGCCAACCCACCCTAACCTGCACATCCCTGGACACTATGGGACAATTTCCCATGGCCAATCCACCCTAACCTGCACATCCCTGGGCACTATGGGACAATTTCCCATGGCCAACCCACCCTAACCTGCACATCCCTGGGCACTATGGGACAATTTCCCATGGCCAATCCACCCTAACCTGCACATCCCTGGACACTATGGGACAATTTCCCATGGCCAATCCACCCTAACCTGCACATCCCTGGGCACTATGGGACAATTTCCCATGGCCAATCCACCCTAACCTGCACATCCCTGGGCACTATGGGACAATTTCCCATGGCCAATCCACCCTAACCTGCACATCCCTGGGCACTATGGGACAATTTCCCATGGCCAATCCACCCTAACCTGCACATCCCTGGGCACTATGGGACAATTTCCCATGGCCAATCCACCCTAACCTGCACATCCCTGGGCACTATGGGACAATTTCCCATGGCCAATCCACCCTAACCTGCACATCCCTGGGCACTATGGGACAATTTCCCATGGCCAATCCACCCTAACCTGCACATCCCTGGGCACTATGGGACAATTTCCCATGGCCAATCCACCCTAACCTGCACATCCCTGGGCACTATGGGACAATTTCCCATGGCCAATCCACCCTAACCTGCACATCCCTGGGCACTATGGGACAATTTCCCATGGCCAATCCACCCTAACCTGCACATCCCTGGGCACTATGGGACAATTTCCCATGGCCAATCCACCCTAACCTGCACATCCCTGGGCACTATGGGACAATTTCCCATGGCCAATCCACCCTAACCTGCACATCCCTGGGCACTATGGGACAATTTCCCATGGCCAATCCACCCTAACCTGCACATCCCTGGGCACTATGGGACAATTTCCCATGGCCAATCCACCCTAACCTGCACATCCCTGGGCACTATGGGACAATTTCCCATGGCCAATCCACCCTAACCTGCACATCCCTGGGCACTATGGGACAATTTCCCATGGCCAATCCACCCTAACCTGCACATCCCTGGACACTATGGGACAATTTCCCATGGCCAATCCACCCTAACCTGCACATCCCTGGGCACTATGGGACAATTTCCCATGGCCAATCCACCCTAACCTGCACATCCCTGGGCACTATGGGACAATTTCCCATGGCCAATCCACCCTAACCTGCACATCCCTGGGCACTATGGGACAATTTCCCATGGCCAATCCACCCTAACCTGCACATCCCTGGGCACTATGGGACAATTTCCCATGGCCAATCCACCCTAACCTGCACATCCCTGGGCACTATGGGACAATTTCCCATGGCCAATCCACCCTAACCTGCACATCCCTGGGCACTATGGGACAATTTCCCATGGCCAATCCACCCTAACCTGCACATCCCTGGGCACTATGGGACAATTTCCCATGGCCAACCCACCCTAACCTGCACATCCCTGGGCACTATGGGACAATTTCCCATGGCCAATCCACCCTAACCTGCACATCCCTGGGCACTATGGGACAATTTCCCATGGCCAATCCACCCTAACCTGCACATCCCTGGGCACTATGGGACAATTTCCCATGGCCAATCCACCCTAACCTGCACATCCCTGGGCACTATGGGACAATTTCCCATGGCCAATCCACCCTAACCTGCACATCCCTGGCACTATGGGACAATTTCCCATGGCCAATCCACCCTAACCTGCACATCCCTGGGCACTATGGGACAATTTCCCATGGCCAATCCACCCTAACCTGCACATCCCTGGGCACTATGGGACAATTTCCCATGGCCAATCCACCCTAACCTGCACATCCCTGGGCACTATGGGACAATTTCCCATGGCCAATCCACCCTAACCTGCACATCCCTGGGCACTATGGGACAATTTCCCATGGCCAATCCACCCTAACCTGCACATCCCTGGGCACTATGGGACAATTTCCCATGGCCAATCCACCCTAACCTGCACATCCCTGGGCACTATGGGACAATTTCCCATGGCCAACCACCCTAACCTGCACATCCCTGGGCACTATGGGACAATTTCCCATGGCCAATCCACCCTAACCTGCACATCCCTGGGCACTATGGGACAATTTCCCATGGCCAACCCACCCTAACCTGCACATCCCTGGGCACTATGGGACAATTTCCCATGGCCAATCCACCCTAACCTGCACATCCCTGGGCACTATGGGACAATTTCCCATGCCAATCCACCCTAACCTGCACATCCCTGGGCACTATGGGACAATTTCCCATGGCCAATCCACCCTAACCTGCACATCCCTGGGCACTATGGGACAATTTCCCATGGCCAATCCACCCTAACCTGCACATCCCTGGGCACTATGGGACAATTTCCCATGGCCAATCCACCCTAACCTGCACATCCCTGGGCACTATGGGACAATTTCCCATGGCCAATCCACCCTAACCTGCACATCCCTGGGCACTATGGGACAATTTCCCATGGCCAATCCACCCTAACCTGCACATCCCTGGGCACTATGGGACAATTTCCCATGGCCAATCCACCCTAACCTGCACATCCCTGGGCACTATGGGACAATTTCCCATGGCCAATCCACCCTAACCTGCACATCCCTGGGCACTATGGGACAATTTCCCATGGCCAATCCACCCTAACCTGCACATCCCTGGGCACTATGGGACAATTTCCCATGGCCAATCCACCCTAACCTGCACATCCCTGGGCACTATGGGACAATTTCCCATGGCCAATCCACCCTAACCTGCACATCCCTGGGCACTATGGGACAATTTCCCATGGCCAATCCACCCTAACCTGCACATCCCTGGGCACTATGGGACAATTTCCCATGGCCAATCCACCCTAACCTGCACATCCCTGGGCACTATGGGACAATTTCCCATGGCCAATCCACCCTAACCTGCACATCCCTGGGCACTATGGGACAATTTCCCATGGCCAATCCACCCTAACCTGCACATCCCTGGGCACTATGGGACAATTTCCCATGGCCAATCCACCCTAACCTGCACATCCCTGGGCACTATGGGACAATTTCCCATGGCCAATCCACCCTAACCTGCACATCCCTGGGCACTATGGGACAATTTCCCATGGCCAATCCACCCTAACCTGCACATCCCTGGGCACTATGGGACAATTTCCCATGGCCAATCCACCCTAACCTGCACATCCCTGGGCACTATGGGACAATTTCCCATGGCCAATCCACCCTAACCTGCACATCCCTGGGCACTATGGGACAATTTCCCATGGCCAATCCACCCTAACCTGCACATCCCTGGGCACTATGGGACAATTTCCCATGGCCAATCCACCCTAACCTGCACATCCCTGGGCACTATGGGACAATTTCCCATGGCCAATCCCACCCTAACCTGCACATCCCTGGGCACTATGGGACAATTTCCCATGGCCAATCCACCCTAACCTGCACATCCCTGGGCACTATGGGACAATTTCCCATGGCCAATCCACCCTAACCTGCACATCCCTGGGCACTATGGGACAATTTCCCATGGCCAATCCACCCTAACCTGCACATCCCTGGGCACTATGGGACAATTTCCCATGGCCAATCCACCCTAACCTGCACATCCCTGGGCACTATGGGACAATTTCCCATGGCCAATCCACCCTAACCTGCACATCCCTGGGCACTATGGGACAATTTCCCATGGCCAATCCACCCTAACCTGCACATCCCTGGGCACTATGGGACAATTTCCCATGGCCAATCCACCCTAACCTGCACATCCCTGGGCACTATGGGACAATTTCCCATGGCCAATCCACCCTAACCTGCACATCCCTGGGCACTATGGGACAATTTCCCATGGCCAATCCACCCTAACCTGCACATCCCTGGGCACTATGGGACAATTTCCCATGGCCAACCACCCTAACCTGCACATCCCTGGGCACTATGGGACAATTTCCCATGGCCAACCACCCTAACCTGCACATCCCTGGGCACTATGGGACAATTTCCCATGGCCAATCCACCCTAACCTGCACATCCCTGGGCACTATGGGACAATTTCCCATGGCCAATCCACCCTAACCTGCACATCCCTGGGCACTATGGGACAATTTCCCATGGCCAATCCACCCTAACCTGCACATCCCTGGGCACTATGGGACAATTTCCCATGGCCAATCCACCCTAACCTGCACATCCCTGGGCACTATGGGACAATTTCCCATGGCCAATCCACCCTAACCTGCACATCCCTGGGCACTATGGGACAATTTCCCATGGCCAACCCACCCTAACCTGCACATCCCTGGGCACTATGGGACAATTTCCCATGGCCAATCCACCCTAACCTGCACATCCCTGGGCACTATGGGACAATTTCCCATGGCCACCCACCCTAACCTGCACATCCCTGGACACTATGGGACAATTTCCCATGGCCAATCCACCCTAACCTGCACATCCCTGGGCACTATGGGACAATTTCCCATGGCCAATCCACCCTAACCTGCACATCCCTGGGCACTATGGGACAATTTCCCATGGCCAATCCACCCTAACCTGCACATCCCTGGACACTATGGGACAATTTCCCATGGCCAATCCACCCTAACCTGCACATCCCTGGGCACTATGGGACAATTTCCCATGGCCAATCCACCCTAACCTGCACATCCCTGGGCACTATGGGACAATTTCCCATGGCCAATCCACCCTAACCTGCACATCCCTGGACACTATGGGACAATTTCCCATGGCCAATCCACCCTAACCTGCACATCCCTGGGCACTATGGGACAATTTCCCATGGCCAATCCACCCTAACCTGCACATCCCTGGGCACTATGGGACAATTTCCCATGGCCAATCCACCCTAACCTGCACATCCCTGGGCACTATGGGACAATTTCCCATGGCCAATCCACCCTAACCTGCACATCCCTGGGCACTATGGGACAATTTCCCATGGCCAATCCACCCTAACCTGCACATCCCTGGGCACTATGGGACAATTTCCCATGGCCAATCCACCCTAACCTGCACATCCCTGGGCACTATGGGACAATTTCCCATGGCCAACCACCCTAACCTGCACATCCCTGGGCACTATGGGACAATTTCCCATGGCCAATCCACCCTAACCTGCACATCCCTGGGCACTATGGGACAATTTCCCATGGCCAATCCACCCTAACCTGCACATCCCTGGGCACTATGGGACAATTTCCCATGGCCAATCCACCCTAACCTGCACATCCCTGGGCACTATGGGACAATTTCCCATGGCCAATCCACCCTAACCTGCACATCCCTGGGCACTATGGGACAATTTCCCATGGCCAATCCACCCTAACCTGCACATCCCTGGGCACTATGGGACAATTTCCCATGGCCAATCCACCCTAACCTGCACATCCCTGGCACTATGGGACAATTCCCCATGGCCAATCCACCCTAACCTGCACATCCCTGGGCACTATGGGACAATTTCCCATGGCCAATCCACCCTAACCTGCACATCCCTGGGCACTATGGGACAATTTCCCATGGCCAATCCACCCTAACCTGCACATCCCTGGACACTATGGGACAATTTCCCATGGCCAATCCACCCTAACCTGCACATCCCTGGGCACTATGGGACAATTTCCCATGGCCAATCCACCCTAACCTGCACATCCCTGGGCACTATGGGACAATTTCCCATGGCCAATCCACCCTAACCTGCACATCCCTGGGCACTATGGGACAATTTCCCATGGCCAATCCACCCTAACCTGCACATCCCTGGGCACTATGGGACAATTTCCCATGGCCAATCCACCCTAACCTGCACATCCCTGGGCACTATGGGACAATTTCCCATGGCCAATCCACCCTAACCTGCACATCCCTGGGCACTATGGGACAATTTCCCATGGCCAATCCACCCTAACCTGCACATCCCTGGGCACTATGGGACAATTTCCCATGGCCAATCCACCCTAACCTGCACATCCCTGGGCACTATGGGACAATTTCCCATGGCCAACCCACCCTAACCTGCACATCCCTGGGCACTATGGGACAATTTCCCATGGCCAATCCACCCTAACCTGCACATCCCTGGGCACTATGGGACAATTTCCCATGGCCAATCCACCCTAACCTGCACATCCCTGGGCACTATGGGACAATTTCCCATGGCCAATCCACCCTAACCTGCACATCCCTGGGCACTATGGGACAATTTCCCATGGCCAATCCACCCTAACCTGCACATCCCTGGGCACTATGGGACAATTTCCCATGGCCAATCCACCCTAACCTGCACATCCCTGGGCACTATGGGACAATTTCCCATGGCCAATCCACCCTAACCTGCACATCCCTGGCACTATGGGACAATTTCCCATGGCCAATCCACCCTAACCTGCACATCCCTGGGCACTATGGGACAATTTCCCATGGCCAATCCACCCTAACCTGCACATCCCTGGACACTATGGGACAATTTCCCATGGCCAATCCACCCTAACCTGCACATCCCTGGGCACTATGGGACAATTTCCCATGGCCAATCCACCCTAACCTGCACATCCCTGGGCACTATGGGACAATTTCCCATGGCCAATCCACCCTAACCTGCACATCCCTGGACACTATGGGACAATTTCCCATGGCCAATCCACCCTAACCTGCACATCCCTGGGCACTATGGGACAATTTCCCATGGCCAATCCCCCTAACCTGCACATCCCTGGGCACTATGGGACAATTTCCCATGGCCAATCCACCCTAACCTGCACATCCCTGGGCACTATGGGACAATTTCCCATGGCCAATCCACCCTAACCTGCACATCCCTGGGCACTATGGGACAATTTCCCATGGCCAATCCACCCTAACCTGCACATCC
Organism: Hemiscyllium ocellatum; assembly: GCF_020745735.1. Lineage (NCBI taxonomy): Eukaryota > Metazoa > Chordata > Chondrichthyes > Orectolobiformes > Hemiscylliidae > Hemiscyllium > Hemiscyllium ocellatum. The sequence goes on from NW_026867521.1 coordinate 632,705, forward strand.
CTGGGCACTATGGGACAATTTCCCATGGCCAATCCACCCTAACCTGCACATCCCTGGCACTATGGGACAATTTCCCATGGCCAATCCACCCTAACCTGCACATCCCTGGGCACTATGGGACAATTTCCCATGGCCAATCCACCCTAACCTGCACATCCCTGGGCACTATGGGACAATTTCCCATGGCCAATCCACCCTAACCTGCACATCCCTGGGCACTATGGGACAATTTCCCATGGCCAATCCACCCTAACCTGCACATCCCTGGGCACTATGGGACAATTTCCCATGGCCAATCCACCCTAACCTGCACATCCCTGGGCACTATGGGACAATTTCCCATGGCCAATCCACCCTAACCTGCACATCCCTGGGCACTATGGGACAATTTCCCATGGCCAATCCCACCCTAACCTGCACATCCCTGGGCACTATGGGACAATTTCCCATGGCCAATCCACCCTAACCTGCACATCCCTGGGCACTATGGGACAATTTCCCATGGCCAATCCACCCTAACCTGCACATCCCTGGGCACTATGGGACAATTTCCCATGGCCAATCCACCCTAACCTGCACATCCCTGGGCACTATGGGACAATTTCCCATGGCCAATCCACCCTAACCTGCACATCCCTGGGCACTATGGGACAATTTCCCATGGCCAATCCACCCTAACCTGCACATCCCTGGGCACTATGGGACAATTTCCCATGGCCAATCCACCCTAACCTGCACATCCCTGGGCACTATGGGACAATTTCCCATGGCCAATCCACCCTAACCTGCACATCCCTGGCACTATGGGACAATTTCCCATGGCCAATCCACCCTAACCTGCACATCCCTGGACACTATGGGACAATTTCCCATGGCCAATCCACCCTAACCTGCACATCCCTGGGCACTATGGGACAATTTCCCATGGCCAATCCACCCTAACCTGCACATCCCTGGGCACTATGGGACAATTTCCCATGGCCAATCCACCCTAACCTGCACATCCCTGGGCACTATGGGACAATTTCCCATGGCCAATCCACCCTAACCTGCACATCCCTGGGCACTATGGGACAATTTCCCATGGCCAATCCACCCTAACCTGCACATCCCTGGGCACTATGGGACAATTTCCCATGGCCAATCCACCCTAACCTGCACATCCCTGGGCACTATGGGACAATTTCCCATGGCCAATCCACCCTAACCTGCACATCCCTGGGCACTATGGGACAATTTCCCATGGCCAATCCACCCTAACCTGCACATCCCTGGGCACTATGGGACAATTTCCCATGGCCAATCCACCCTAACCTGCACATCCCTGGACACTATGGGACAATTTCCCATGGCCAACCACCCTAACCTGCACATCCCTGGACACTATGGGACAATTTCCCATGGCCAATCCACCCTAACCTGCACATCCCTGGGCACTATGGGACAATTTCCCATGGCCAATCCACCCTAACCTGCACATCCCTGGACACTATGGGACAATTTCCCATGGCCAATCCACCCTAACCTGCACATCCCTGGGCACTATGGGACAATTTCCCATGGCCAATCCACCCTAACCTGCACATCCCTGGGCACTATGGGACAATTTCCCATGGCCAATCCACCCTAACCTGCACATCCCTGGGCACTATGGGACAATTTCCCATGGCCAATCCACCCTAACCTGCACATCCCTGGGCACTATGGGACAATTTCCCATGGCCAATCCACCCTAACCTGCACATCCCTGGACACTATGGGACAATTTCCCATGGCCAATCCACCCTAACCTGCACATCCCTGGGCACTATGGGACAATTTCCCATGGCCAATCCACCCTAACCTGCACATCCCTGGGCACTATGGGACAATTTCCCATGGCCAATCCACCCTAACCTGCACATCCCTGGGCACTATGGGACAATTTCCCATGGCCAATCCACCCTAACCTGCACATCCCTGGACACTATGGGACAATTTCCCATGGCCAATCCACCCTAACCTGCACATCCCTGGCACTATGGGACAATTTCCCATGGCCAATCCACCCTAACCTGCACATCCCTGGGCACTATGGGACAATTTCCCATGGCCAATCCACCCTAACCTGCACATCCCTGGCACTATGGGACAATTTCCCATGGCCAATCCACCCTAACCTGCACATCCCTGGGCACTATGGGACAATTTCCCATGGCCAATCCACCCTAACCTGCACATCCCTGGGCACTATGGGACAATTTCCCATGGCCAATCCACCCTAACCTGCACATCCCTGGGCACTATGGGACAATTTCCCATGGCCAATCCACCCTAACCTGCACATCCCTGGGCACTATGGGACAATTTCCCATGGCCAATCCACCCTAACCTGCACATCCCTGGGCACTATGGGACAATTTCCCATGGCCAATCCACCCTAACCTGCACATCCCTGGGCACTATGGGACAATTTCCCATGGCCAATCCACCCTAACCTGCACATCCCTGGCACTATGGGACAATTTCCCATGGCCAATCCACCCTAACCTGCACATCCCTGGGCACTATGGGACAATTTCCCATGGCCAATCCACCCTAACCTGCACATCCCTGGGCACTATGGGACAATTTCCCATGGCCAATCCACCCTAACCTGCACATCCCTGGCACTATGGGACAATTTCCCATGGCCAATCCACCCTAACCTGCACATCCCTGGGCACTATGGGACAATTTCCCATGGCCAATCCACCCTAACCTGCACATCCCTGGACACTATGGGACAATTTCCCATGGCCAATCCACCCTAACCTGCACATCCCTGGGCACTATGGGACAATTTCCCATGGCCAATCCACCCTAACCTGCACATCCCTGGGCACTATGGGACAATTTCCCATGGCCAATCCACCCTAACCTGCACATCCCTGGGCACTATGGGACAATTTCCCATGGCCAATCCACCCTAACCTGCACATCCCTGGGCACTATGGGACAATTTCCCATGGCCAATCCACCCTAACCTGCACATCCCTGGCACTATGGGACAATTTCCCATGGCCAATCCACCCTAACCTGCACATCCCTGGGCACTATGGGACAATTTCCCATGGCCAATCCACCCTAACCTGCACATCCCTGGGCACTATGGGACAATTTCCCATGGCCAATCCACCCTAACCTGCACATCCCTGGGCACTATGGGACAATTTCCCATGGCCAATCCACCCTAACCTGCACATCCCTGGGCACTATGGGACAATTTCCCATGGCCAATCCACCCTAACCTGCACATCCCTGGCACTATGGGACAATTTCCCATGGCCAATCCACCCTAACCTGCACATCCCTGGACACTATGGGACAATTTCCCATGGCCAATCCACCCTAACCTGCACATCCCTGGGCACTATGGGACAATTTCCCATGGCCAATCCACCCTAACCTGCACATCCCTGGGCACTATGGGACAATTTCCCATGGCCAATCCACCCTAACCTGCACATCCCTGGGCACTATGGGACAATTTCCCATGGCCAATCCACCCTAACCTGCACATCCCTGGCACTATGGGACAATTTCCCATGGCCAATCCACCCTAACCTGCACATCCCTGGGCACTATGGGACAATTTCCCATGGCCAATCCACCCTAACCTGCACATCCCTGGGCACTATGGGACAATTTCCCATGGCCAATCCACCCTAACCTGCACATCCCTGGGCACTATGGGACAATTTCCCATGGCCAATCCACCCTAACCTGCACATCCCTGGGCACTATGGGACAATTTCCCATGGCCAATCCACCCTAACCTGCACATCCCTGGGCACTATGGGACAATTTCCCATGGCCAATCCACCCTAACCTGCACATCCCTGGCACTATGGGACAATTTCCCATGGCCAATCCACCCTAACCTGCACATCCCTGGCACTATGGGACAATTTCCCATGGCCAATCCACCCTAACCTGCACATCCCTGGGCACTATGGGACAATTTCCCATGGCCAATCCACCCTAACCTGCACATCCCTGGGCACTATGGGACAATTTCCCATGGCCAATCCACCCTAACCTGCACATCCCTGGACACTATGGGACAATTTCCCATGGCCAATCCACCCTAACCTGCACATCCCTGGGCACTATGGGACAATTTCCCATGGCCAATCCACCCTAACCTGCACATCCCTGGGCACTATGGGACAATTTCCCATGGCCAATCCACCCTAACCTGCACATCCCTGGGCACTATGGGACAATTTCCCATGGCCAATCCACCCTAACCTGCACATCCCTGGGCACTATGGGACAATTTCCCATGGCCAATCCACCCTAACCTGCACATCCCTGGGCACTATGGGACAATTTCCCATGGCCAATCCACCCTAACCTGCACATCCCTGGGCACTATGGGACAATTTCCCATGGCCAACCCACCCTAACCTGCACATCCCTGGCACTATGGGACAATTCCCATGGCCACCCACCCTAACCTGCACATCCCTGGGCACTATGGGACAATTTCCCATGGCCAATCCACCCTAACCTGCACATCCCTGGACACTATGGGACAATTTCCCATGGCCAATCCACCCTAACCTGCACATCCCTGGGCACTATGGGACAATTTCCCATGGCCAATCCACCCTAACCTGCACATCCCTGGGCACTATGGGACAATTTCCCATGGCCAATCCACCCTAACCTGCACATCCCTGGGCACTATGGGACAATTTCCCATGGCCAATCCACCCTAACCTGCACATCCCTGGCACTATGGGACAATTTCCCATGGCCAATCCACCCTAACCTGCACATCCCTGGACACTATGGGACAATTTCCCATGGCCAATCCACCCTAACCTGCACATCCCTGGGCACTATGGGACAATTTCCCATGGCCAATCCACCCTAACCTGCACATCCCTGGGCACTATGGGACAATTTCCCATGGCCAATCCACCCTAACCTGCACATCCCTGGGCACTATGGGACAATTTCCCATGGCCAATCCACCCTAACCTGCACATCCCGGGCACTATGGGACAATTTCCCATGGCCAATCCACCCTAACCTGCACATCCCTGGGCACTATGGGACAATTTCCCATGGCCAATCCACCCTAACCTGCACATCCCTGGGCACTATGGGACAATTTCCCATGGCCAATCCACCCTAACCTGCACATCCCTGGGCACTATGGGACAATTTCCCATGGCCAATCCACCCTAACCTGCACATCCCTGGGCACTATGGGACAATTTCCCATGGCCAATCCACCCTAACCTGCACATCCCTGGGCACTATGGGACAATTTCCCATGGCCAATCCACCCTAACCTGCACATCCCTGGGCACTATGGGACAATTTCCCATGGCCAATCCACCCTAACCTGCACATCCCTGGGCACTATGGGACAATTTCCCATGGCCAATCCACCCTAACCTGCACATCCCTGGGCACTATGGGACAATTTCCCATGGCCAATCCACCCTAACCTGCACATCCCTGGCACTATGGGACAATTTCCCATGGCCAATCCACCCTAACCTGCACATCCCTGGCACTATGGGACAATTTCCCATGGCCAATCCACCCTAACCTGCACATCCCTGGGCACTATGGGACAATTTCCCATGGCCAATCCACCCTAACCTGCACATCCCTGGGCACTATGGGACAATTTCCCATGGCCAATCCACCCTAACCTGCACATCCCTGGCACTATGGGACAATTTCCCATGGCCAATCCACCCTAACCTGCACATCCCTGGACACTATGGGACAATTTCCCATGGCCAATCCACCCTAACCTGCACATCCCTGGGCACTATGGGACAATTTCCCATGGCCAATCCACCCTAACCTGCACATCCCTGGGCACTATGGGACAATTTCCCATGGCCAATCCACCCTAACCTGCACATCCCTGGGCACTATGGGACAATTTCCCATGGCCAATCCACCCTAACCTGCACATCCCTGGACACTATGGGACAATTTCCCATGGCCAATCCACCCTAACCTGCACATCCCTGGGCACTATGGGACAATTTCCCATGGCCAATCCACCCTAACCTGCACATCCCTGGACACTATGGGACAATTTCCCATGGCCAATCCACCCTAACCTGCACATCCCTGGGCACTATGGGACAATTTCCCATGGCCAATCCACCCTAACCTGCACATCCCTGGGCACTATGGGACAATTTCCCATGGCCAATCCACCCTAACCTGCACATCCCTGGGCACTATGGGACAATTTCCCATGGCCAATCCACCCTAACCTGCACATCCCTGGGCACTATGGGACAATTTCCCATGGCCAATCCACCCTAACCTGCACATCCCTGGACACTATGGGACAATTTCCCATGGCCAATCCACCCTAACCTGCACATCCCTGGGCACTATGGGACAATTTCCCATGGCCAATCCACCCTAACCTGCACATCCCTGGGCACTATGGGACAATTTCCCATGGCCAATCCACCCTAACCTGCACATCCCTGGGCACTATGGGACAATTTCCCATGGCCAATCCACCCTAACCTGCACATCCCTGGGCACTATGGGACAATTTCCCATGGCCAATCCACCCTAACCTGCACATCCCTGGGCACTATGGGACAATTTCCCATGGCCAATCCACCCTAACCTGCACATCCCTGGGCACTATGGGACAATTTCCCATGGCCAATCCACCCTAACCTGCACATCCCTGGGCACTATGGGACAATTTCCCATGGCCAATCCACCCTAACCTGCACATCCCTGGCACTATGGGACAATTCCCCATGGCCAATCCACCCTAACCTGCACATCCCTGGGCACTATGGGACAATTTCCCATGGCCAATCCACCCTAACCTGCACATCCCTGGCACTATGGGACAATTTCCCATGGCCAATCCACCCTAACCTGCACATCCCTGGGCACTATGGGACAATTTCCCATGGCCAATCCACCCTAACCTGCACATCCCTGGGCACTATGGGACAATTTCCCATGGCCAACCACCCTAACCTGCACATCCCTGGGCACTATGGGACAATTTCCCATGGCCACCCACCCTAACCTGCACATCCCTGGACACTATGGGACAATTTCCCATGGCCAATCCACCCTAACCTGCACATCCCTGGGCACTATGGGACAATTTCCCATGGCCAATCCACCCTAACCTGCACATCCCTGGGCACTATGGGACAATTTCCCATGGCCAATCCACCCTAACCTGCACATCCCTGGGCACTATGGGACAATTTCCCATGGCCAATCCACCCTAACCTGCACATCCCTGGGCACTATGGGACAATTTCCCATGGCCAATCCACCCTAACCTGCACATCCCTGGGCACTATGGGACAATTCCCCATGGCCAATCCACCCTAACCTGCACATCCCTGGGCACTATGGGACAATTTCCCATGGCCAATCCACCCTAACCTGCACATCCCTGGGCACTATGGGACAATTTCCCATGGCCAATCCACCCTAACCTGCACATCCCTGGACACTATGGGACAATTTCCCATGGCCAATCCACCCTAACCTGCACATCCCTGGGCACTATGGGACAATTTCCCATGGCCAATCCACCCTAACCTGCACATCCCTGGGCACTATGGGACAATTTCCCATGGCCAATCCACCCTAACCTGCACATCCCTGGGCACTATGGGACAATTTCCCATGGCCAATCCACCCTAACCTGCACATCCCTGGGCACTATGGGACAATTTCCCATGGCCAATCCACCCTAACCTGCACATCCCTGGGCACTATGGGACAATTTCCCATGGCCAATCCACCCTAACCTGCACATCCCTGGCACTATGGGACAATTTCCCATGGCCAATCCACCCTAACCTGCACATCCCTGGGCACTATGGGACAATTTCCCATGGCCAATCCACCCTAACCTGCACATCCCTGGGCACTATGGGACAATTTCCCATGGCCAATCCACCCTAACCTGCACATCCCTGGGCACTATGGGACAATTTCCCATGGCCAATCCACCCTAACCTGCACATCCCTGGGCACTATGGGACAATTTCCCATGGCCAATCCACCCTAACCTGCACATCCCTGGGCACTATGGGACAATTTCCCATGGCCAATCCAACCTAACCTGCACATCCCTGGCACTATGGGACAATTTCCCATGGCCAATCCACCCTAACCTGCACATCCCTGGGCACTATGGGACAATTTCCCATGGCCAATCCACCCTAACCTGCACATCCCTGGCACTATGGGACAATTTCCCATGGCCAATCCACCCTAACCTGCACATCCCTGGGCACTATGGGACAATTTCCCATGGCCAATCCACCCTAACCTGCACATCCCTGGGCACTATGGGACAATTTCCCATGGCCAATCCACCCTAACCTGCACATCCCTGGGCACTATGGGACAATTTCCCATGGCCAATCCACCCTAACCTGCACATCCCTGGGCACTATGGGACAATTTCCCATGGCCAATCCACCCTAACCTGCACATCCCTGGGCACTATGGGACAATTTCCCATGGCCAATCCACCCTAACCTGCACATCCCTGGGCACTATGGGACAATTTCCCATGGCCAATCCACCCTAACCTGCACATCCCTGGGCACTATGGGACAATTTCCCATGGCCAATCCACCCTAACCTGCACATCCCTGGGCACTATGGGACAATTTCCCATGGCCAATCCACCCTAACCTGCACATCCCTGGCACTATGGGACAATTTCCCATGGCCAATCCACCCTAACCTGCACATCCCTGGGCACTATGGGACAATTTCCCATGGCCAATCCACCCTAACCTGCACATCCCTGGGCACTATGGGACAATTTCCCATGGCCAATCCACCCTAACCTGCACATCCCTGGGCACTATGGGACAATTTCCCATGGCCAATCCACCCTAACCTGCACATCCCTGGGCACTATGGGACAATTTCCCATGGCCAACCCACCCTAACCTGCACATCCCTGGGCACTATGGGACAATTTCCCATGGCCAATCCACCCTAACCTGCACATCCCTGGGCACTATGGGACAATTTCCCATGGCCAATCCACCCTAACCTGCACATCCCTGGGCACTATGGGACAATTTCCCATGGCCAACCCACCCTAACCTGCACATCCCTGGGCACTATGGGACAATTTCCCATGGCCAATCCACCCTAACCTGCACATCCCTGGGCACTATGGGACAATTTCCCATGGCCAATCCACCCTAACCTGCACATCCCTGGGCACTATGGGACAATTTCCCATGGCCAATCCACCCTAACCTGCACATCCCTGGCACTATGGGACAATTTCCCATGGCCAATCCACCCTAACCTGCACATCCCTGGGCACTATGGGACAATTTCCCATGGCCAATCCACCCTAACCTGCACATCCCTGGGCACTATGGGACAATTTCCCATGGCCAATCCACCCTAACCTGCACATCCCTGGGCACTATGGACAATTTCCCATGGCCAATCCACCCTAACCTGCACATCCCTGGGCACTATGGGACAATTTCCCATGGCCAATCCACCCTAACCTGCACATCCCTGGGCACTATGGGACAATTTCCCATGGCCAATCCACCCTAACCTGCACATCCCTGGGCACTATGGGACAATTTCCCATGGCCAATCCACCCTAACCTGCACATCCCTGGGCACTATGGGACAATTTCCCATGGCCAATCCACCCTAACCTGCACATCCCTGGGCACTATGGGACAATTTCCCATGGCCAATCCACCCTAACCTGCACATCCCTGGGCACTATGGGACAATTTCCCATGGCCAATCCACCCTAACCTGCACATCCCTGGCACTATGGGACAATTTCCCATGGCCAACCACCCTAACCTGCACATCCCTGGACACTATGGGACAATTTCCCATGGCCAATCCACCCTAACCTGCACATCCCTGGGCACTATGGGACAATTTCCCATGGCCAATCCACCCTAACCTGCACATCCCTGGGCACTATGGGACAATTTCCCATGGCCAATCCACCCTAACCTGCACATCCCTGGGCACTATGGGACAATTTCCCATGGCCAATCCACCCTAACCTGCACATCCCCTGGCACTATGGACAATTTCCCATGGCCAACCCACCCTAACCTGCACATCCCTGGGCACTATGGGACAATTTCCCATGGCCACCCACCCTAACCTGCACATCCCTGGACACTATGGGACAATTTCCCATGGCCAATCCACCCTAACCTGCACATCCCTGGGCACTATGGGACAATTTCCCATGGCCAATCCACCCTAACCTGCACATCCCTGGGCACTATGGGACAATTCCCCATGGCCAATCCACCCTAACCTGCACATCCCTGGGCACTATGGGACAATTTCCCATGGCCAATCCACCCTAACCTGCACATCCCTGGGCACTATGGGACAATTTCCCATGGCCAATCCACCCTAACCTGCACATCCCTGGGCACTATGGGACAATTTCCCCATGGCCAATCCACCCTAACCTGCACATCCCTGGGCACTATGGGACAATTTCCCATGGCCAATCCCACCCTAACCTGCACATCCCTGGGCACTATGGGACAATTTCCCATGGCCAATCCACCCTAACCTGCACATCCCTGGACACTATGGGACAATTTCCCATGGCCACCCACCCTAACCTGCACATCCCTGGACACTATGGGACAATTTCCCATGGCCAATCCACCCTAACCTGCACATCCCTGGGCACTATGGGACAATTTCCCATGGCCAATCCACCCTAACCTGCACATCCCTGGGCACTATGGGACAATTTCCCATGGCCAATCCACCCTAACCTGCACATCCCTGGGCACTATGGGACAATTTCCCATGGCCAATCCCCCTAACCTGCACATTCCTGGGCACTATGGGACAATTTCCCATGGCCAATCCACCCTAACCTGCACATCCCTGGCACTATGGGACAATTTCCCATGGCCAATCCACCCTAACCTGCACATCCCTGGCACTATGGGACAATTTCCCATGGCCAACCCACCCTAACCTGCACATCCCTGGACACTATGGGACAATTTCCCATGGCCAATCCACCCTAACCTGCACATCCCTGGGCACTATGGGACAATTTCCCATGGCCAATCCACCCTAACCTGCACATCCCTGGCACTATGGGACAATTTCCCATGGCCAACCACCCTAACCTGTACATCCCTGGACACTATGGGACAATTTCCCATGGCCAATCCACCCTAACCTGCACATCCCTGGGCACTATGGGACAATTTCCCATGGCCAATCCACCCTAACCTGCACATCCCTGGACACTATGGGACAATTTCCCATGGCCAATCCACCCTAACCTGCACATCCCTGGGCACTATGGGACAATTTCCCATGGCCAATCCACCCTAACCTGCACATCCCTGGGCACTATGGGACAATTTCCCATGGCCAATCCACCCTAACCTGCACATCCCTGGGCACTATGGGACAATTCCCCATGGCCAATCCACCCTAACCTGCACATCCCTGGCACTATGGGACAATTTCCATGGCCAATCCACCCTAACCTGCACATCCCTGGGCACTATGGACAATTTCCCATGGCCAATCCACCCTAACCTGCACATCCCTGGGCACTATGGGACAATTTCCCATGGCCAATCCACCCTAACCTGCACATCCCTGGGCACTATGGGACAATTCCCATGGCCCCACCCTAACCTGACATCCCTGG
>NW_026867521.1:644928-667380 GCF_020745735.1 Hemiscyllium ocellatum
CCCTCTCTCCCTCTCTCTCTCACTCTCTCCCTCTCTCTCTCCCTCTCTCCCTCTCTCTCACTCTCTCCCTCCCTCTCTCTCTCTCTCCCTCCCTCTCTCTCTCCCTCTCTCCCTCTCTCTCTCCCTCCCTCTCTAAAAAGGAAATTGAAGGGAAGTCAAGAAAGACGCCTGTATCGATGAGGCAGAAAATTCGGAAAGGGATCACGCTGTAAGGCTGAGTGAAATAGGGGTAGATGGGAAGGGGGAGGGCAGTACCAAATTAAAAATACTGTATATGAACGCACGAAGCATTAGAAATAAGATGGATGAGCTGGAGGCTCTTTTGGAAATTGGCAGATACGATATTGTGGGGATAACTGAGGCGTGGCTTCAAGTGGACAGGGCCTGGGAAATGAATATTCAAGGCTACACGTGCTATCGTAAGGACAGACTGACAGGCAGAGGGGGTGGGGTGGCCCTGTTGGTAAGGGATGATATTCAGTCCCTTGTGCGGGGGACCTAGAGTCAGGGGATGTAGAGTCAGTGTGGATAGAGCTGAGAAATACTAAGGGTAAAAAGACCCTCTTGGGAGTTAGCTACAAGCCCCCAAACATTAGTCTGGATGTCAGATGTAAGATGAATCAGGAGCTGAAACTGGCCTGTGGCAAAGATGTTACTACAGTTGTTATGGGGGAGTTTAACATGCAGGTAGACTGGGAGAATCAGGATGGTATTGGACCCCAAGAAAGAGACTTTGTGGAGTGCCTCAGAGATGGATTCTTAGAGCAGCTGGTGCTGGAGCCGACCAGGGAGAAGGCAATTCTGGATCTGGTATTGTGTAACGAACCAGAATTAGTCAGGGACCTCGAAGTGAAGGAGCCATTGGGAAGTAGTGACCATAATACAATAAGCTTCAATCTGCAATTTGAGAGGGAGAGGGTACAGTCAGAAGTGACAGTACTTCTGTTGAATAAAGGAAACTATGGAGCTATGAGGGAGGAGCTGGCCAAAGTTCAATGGTGCAATACCTTAGCAGGGATGACCGTGGAGGAACAATGGCGGATATTTCTGGGTATAATGCAGAAGATGCAGGATCAGTTCATTCCTAAAAGGAAGAAAGATCCCAGGAGGAGGCATGGGCGGCCATGGCTGACGAGGGAAGTTAAGGAACATATAAAGTTAAAAGAGAAAAAGTATAACATAGCAAAGATAAGTGGGAAAACGGAGGACTGGGAAGCTTTTAAAGAACAACAGAGGATTACTAAGAAGGAAATACGCAGAGAAAACAATGAGGTACGAAGGTAAACTGGCCAATAATATAAAGGAGGATAGTAACAGCTTTTTTAAGTATGTGAAAGGCAAAAAAATGGTTTGGACTAAAATTGGGCCCTTGAAGACAGAAACAGGGGAATATATTACAGGGAACAAAGAAATGGCAGAAGAATTAAATGGGTACTTCAGATCTGTGTTCACTGGGGAAGACCCAAGCAATCTCCCTGAGGTAACAGTGGCTGAAGGACCTGAACTGAAGGGAATTTATATTTGCCAGGATTTGGTGTTGGAGAGACTGTTAGGTCTGAAGGTTGATAAGTCCCTGGGGCCTGATGGTCTACATCCCAGGGTACTGAAGGGGGTGGCTCGGGAAATCGTGGATGCGTTGGTGATTATTTTCCAGAGTTCGATAGATTCGGGATCAGTTCCTGCGGATTGGAGGGTGGCTAATGTTGTACCACTTTTTAAGAAAGATGGGAGAGAGAAAGCAGGAAATTATAGACCAGTTAGTCTGACCTCAGTGGTGGGAAAGATACTGGAGTCTATTATAACGGATGAGATTACGACACATCTGGATAGTAGTAACAGGATAGGTCAGAGCCAGCATGGATTTATGAAGGGGAAATCACGCTTGACTAATCTTCTGGAATTTTTTTGAGGATGTAACTCTGAAGATGGACGAGGGAGATCCAGTAGATGTGGTGTACCTGGACTTCCAGAAAACTTTTGATAAAGTCCCACATAGGAGGTTAGTGAGTAAACTTAGGGCGCATGGTATTGGGGGCAAAGTACTAGATTGGATTGAAAGTTGGTTCGCTGACAGGAAACAAAGGGTAGTGATAAACGGCTCCATTTCGGAATGGCAGGCAGTGACCAGTGGGGTACCGCAGGGATCAGTGCTGGGACCGCAGCTTTTTACAATATATGTTAATGATATAGAAGATGGTATTAGTAATAACATTAGCAAATTTGCTGATGACACTAAGCTGGGTGGCAGGGTGAAATGTGAGGAGGATGTTAGGAGATTACAGGGTGACCTGGACAGGTTAGGAGAGTGGGCAGGTGCATGGCAGATGCAGTTTAATGTGGATAAATGTATGGTTATCCACTTTGGTGGTAAGAACAGGAAGACAGATTACTACCTCAATGGAATCAATTTAGGTAAAGGGGCAGTACAGAGAGATCTGGGTGTTCTTGTACACCAGTCAATGAAGGTAAGCATGCAGGTACAGCAGGTAGTGAAGAAGGCTAATAGCATGCTGGCCTTCATAACAAGAGGGATTGAGTATAGAAGCAAAGAGGTGCTTCTGCAGCTGTACAGGGCCCTGGTGAGACCACACCTGGAGTACTGTGTGCAGTTCTGGTCTCCAAATTTGAGGAAAGACATTCTGGCTATTGAGGGAGTGCAGCGTAGGTTCACGAAGTCAATTCCTGGAACGGCGGGATTACCTTACACTGAAAGACTGGAGCGACTGGGCTTGTATACCCTTGAGTTTAGAAGACTGAGAGGGGATCTGATTGAGACATATAAGATTATTAAAGGATTGGACACTCTGGAGGCAGGAAACATGTTCCCGCTGATGGGTGAGTGCCGAACCAGAGGACACAGCTTAAAAATACGGGGCAGACCATTTAGGACAGAGATGAGGAGAAACGTCTTCACCCAGAGAGTGGTGGCTGTGTGGAATGCTCTGCCCCAGAGGGCAGTGGAGGCCCAGTCTCTGGATTCATTGAAGAAAGAGTTGGATAGAGCTCTCAAGGATAGTGGGATCAAGGGTTATGGAGATAAGGCAGGAACAGGATACTGATTAGGAATGATCAGCCATGATCATATTGAATGGCGGTGCAGGCTCGAAGGGCTGAATGGCCTACTCCTGCACCTACTGTCTATTGTCTACCTCTCTCTCTCTCCCTCTTTCCCTCTCTCTCTCTCTCTCACTCTTTCCCCCTCTCACTCCCCCACCCTCTCTCTCTCACTCCCTCTCCCTCTCACCCTCTCCCACTCCCCCTCTCTCGCTCGCTCCCCCCACCCTCTTTCTCCCCCATTCTCTCTCTCTCTCCCCCTCTCACTCCCTCTCCCCCCTCTCTCTCTCCCTCCCTCTCCCCCCCCAACTCTCCCTCTCTGTCTCTCTCTCTCTCTCTCTCTCTGAGTCTCTCCCCCCCTTTCTCTCTCTCTCTTACCACTCTCCCTCCCTCTCTCCCCCTCTCCCCCTCCCACCCCCGTCCCCCCTCTCCCTGAGGATCGGAGTCCTGTCCCTTACCTGCTCGGGGCTCCTTACTCTGAGCGGTAGTCTCCGAGGAACATGACGGAACATTTTCGTAACTTCCACCTTTCCCTTTGTCCTCGTTCTCAACATCGTCGTAATCTCCTGGAGAGGAATCGCAGGGAGTTAACCCTCCGGCAGGGTCAGGGCCCTGATCGTTCACACATTCGGAATCTGGGATTCCCTCCCTCAGGGACATTGTGGGTCTCCCCTACAGCACATGGGCTGCAGCGGGTCAGGGAGGCAGCTCACCCCCCAACCTTCCCAAGGGGGGGCAACTAGGGACAGGGCGGGAAATACTGGGCCCACCCAGCGACCCCCGCCCCCAGAACAGTTCATAAATAATATTCCCTGAAAATATTTCATCCTCACAGTGTAAAGGGAGCTTTACTCTGTATCTAACCCCGTGCTGTCCCTGTCCCTGGGAGCGTTTGATGGGGCACAGTGTAGAGAGAGCTTTACCCTGTATCTAACCCCGTGCCGTCCCTGTCCCTGGGAGTGTTTGATGGGGCACAGTGTAGAGGGAGCTTTACTCTGTATCTAACCTCGTACTGTCCCTGTCCCTGGGAGTGTTTGATGGGGGACAGCGTAGAGAGAGCTTTACTCTGTATCTAACCCCGTGCTGTCCCTGTCCCTGGGAGTGTTTGATGGGGGGACAGTGTAGAGGGAGCTTTACTCTGTATCTAACCCCGTGCTGTCCCTGTCCCTGGGAGTGTTTGATGGGGGACAGCGTAGAGAGAGCTTTACTCTGTATCTAACCCCGTGCTGTCCCTGTCCCTGGGAGTGTTTGATGGGGTAGACAGTGTAGAGGGAGCTTTACTCTGTTTTCCGTTGCGGTGGGGGATGTGCCTGTTGGTTGGGTAGATGCCCAGGTTGTACCCGGCCTGGAACAGCTGGGTGAGGGGAGCGGCGCGGTCTGGAGCACATGCCTTCAGTCCCAGCGCTGGAATGTTCTCAGGGCCCACAGCCTTTGCAGTGTCCAGGATCCCTGGCTGTTTCTCAGTGAGTGAGTGAGATGGGGGGACCCAGGGGGGAGCTGAGTATTTCTCTCCCTCTCTCTCTCTCCCTCTCCATCTCTCTCTGAGTCTCTCCCCACCTCTTTCTCTCTCTCTTCCCACTCTCCCTTCCTCTCTCTTTCTCTGTCTCTCTCTCCTTCCCCGTCTCTCCCCCCCACCTCCCTTCCCCCTCTCCCTCTCTCCCTCCCTCTCTCTCTCTCCCCCCACTCTCTCTCTCTCACTCCATCTCTCTCCCTCTCCCTCTCTCCCCCCCTGCCTCTCTCTCTCTCCCTCCCTCTCTCTCCCCGTCTCTCCCCTTCTCCCTCCCTCCCCCCCTCTCTCTCTCTCCCTCTCCCCGAGGATCGGAGTCCTGTCCCTTACCTGCTCTGGGCTCCTTACTCTGAGCGGTAGTTTCCGAGGAACATGACGGAACATTTTCGTAACTTCCACCTTTCCCTTTGTCCCCGTTCTCAACATCGTCGTAATCTCCTGGAGAGGAATCGCAGGGAGTTAACCCTCCGGCAGGGTCAGGGCCCTGATCGTTCACACACACACACACACACACACACACACACACACACACACACCAGGACTTATCCACTTAATGGTAAGGTCCTGGGGAGTGTTGCTGAACAAAGAGACCTTGGAGAGCAGGTTCATAGCTCCTTGAAAGTGGAGTCGCAGGTGGATAGGATAGTGAAGGCAGCGTTTGGTATGCTTTCCTTTATTGGTCAGAGTATTGAGTACAGGAGTTGGGAGGGTCATGTTGTGGCTGTACAGGACATTGGTTAGGCCACTGTTGGAATATTGGGTGCAATTCTGGTCTCCTTCCGATCGGAAAGATGTTGTGAAACTTGAAAGGGTTCAGAAAAGATTGACAAGGATGTTGCCAGGGTTGGAGGGTCTGAGCTACAGGGAGAGGCTGAATAGGCTGGGGCTGTTTTCCCTGGAGCGTCGGAGGCTGAGGGGTGACATTATAGAGGTTTATAAAATCATGAGGGGCATGGAGAGGGTAAATAGACAAGGTCTTTTCCCCTGGGGTGGGGGAGTGCAGAACTAGAGGGGCATAGGTTTAGGGTGAGAGGGGAATGATATAAAAGGGACCTAAGGGGCAACTTTTTCCCCCAGAGGGTGGTACGTGTCTGGGATGAGCTGCCAGAGGAAGTGGTGGGGGCTGGTACAATGACAGCATTTAAGAGGCACCTGGATGGGGACATGGATAGGAAGGGTTTGGAGGGATATGGGCCGGGTGCTGGCAGGTGGGACTAGATTGGGCTGGGATATCTGGGTCAGCATGGACTAGTTGGGCCGAAGGGTCTGTTTCCGTGTTGAACATCTCTGTGACTCGCATCTTACAATGCAAGGGGAGGCAATTCAACCCATTGCGTACATACTAGCCCTTTGGGAGGTTTCCCCAGCTCATCCCCTTCCTTCCCCTCCTGCAGCAACTGATAACGATCTTGCTCCCGGCAGGTTAACCCCCAAGCCCCCGGTCCCGCCTCACCCCGCTCCCCCGTTCACACCCCCTCCCCCTCCCCGAGCCCTTTCAGGTGGCGAGGCCCAGATTACAACAACAACTGGCTGGGGAGGCACGTACCTGACCTGGCTGTTGCTTGCTGTCCTGAACTCCAGTCAGCTACATTCTCGTAGCCGCCTCTGGCACTGGCAGGGACTGACTGCCCGACATCCCCACCTCCTGGAGAGGGAATCAGATCGCTTAGAGTCAGAGATCACTCCCATTGAAGGGCCGGGGGTGGGGGGTTTCCTCAGCCCTGCCTCTGCCCTACATTCCCCCCCCACTCCCTGTGGGAGTCAGTCCCACATTCCCATTCCCCACTCCCTGTGTGGACTATGCTTCTCCTGGATTCCCAATGGGATTTATCCGGGACTGTCTCCATTGGGACGGCCCCTCGTTCCGGTCTCTCCCTCCCACAAGTGGAACCATCTTCTCTCCATCTCCCTGAGTGACCCCCCCCCCTTTCAGAATTGTAAACCCCTCGATCAGACCACTCTCCGGGCGAGGGGCCACCCTCAGTCTGTTCACTATCTCCCAACGGTTATAATCCCATGGGAAGTGAGATCATTGTTGGAATACGGAGACAGGAACTGTGCACGGTGCTCCGAGTGTGGGTGTAACTGAGGGATACGGAGACTGGAACTGTGCACGGTGCTCCGAGTGTGGGTCTAACTGAGGGATACGGAGACTGGAACTGTGCACAATGCTCCGAGTGTGGGTCTAACTGAGGGATACGGAGACTGGAACTGTGCACGGTGCTCCGAGTGTGGGTCTGACTGAGGGATACGGAGACTGGAACTGTGCACGGTGCTCCGAGTGTGGGTCTGACTGAGGGATACAGAGACTGGAACTGTGCACGGTGCTCCGAGTGTGGGTCTGACTGAGGGATACGGAGACTGGAACTGTGCACGGTGCTCCGAGTGTGGGTCTGACTGAGGGATACGGAGACTGGAACTGTGCACGGTGCTCCGAGTGTGGGTCTAACTGAGGGATACGGAGACTGGAACTGTGCACAATGCTCCGAGTGTGGGTCTAACTGAGGGATACGGAGACTGGAACTGTGCACGGTGCTCCGAGTGTGGGTCTGACTGAGGGATATGGAGACTGGAACTGTGCACGGTGCTCCGAGTGTGGGTCTAACTGAGGGATACGGAGACTGGAACTGTGCACAATGCTCCGAGTGTGGGTCTAACTGAGGGATACGGAGACTGGAACTGTGCACGGTGCTCCGAGTGTGGGTCTGACTGAGGGATACGGAGACTGGAACTGTGCACGGTGCTCCGAGTGTGGGTCTGACTGAGGGATACGGAGACTGGAACTGTGCACGGTGCTCCGAGTGTGGGTCTGACTGAGGGATATGGAGACTGGAACTGTGCACGGTGCTCCGAGTGTGGGTCTGACTGAGGGATACGGAGACTGGAACTGTGCACGGTGCTCCGAGTGTGGGTCTAACTGAGGGATACGGAGACTGGAACTGTGCACAATGCTCCGAGTGTGGGTCTGACTGAGGGATACAGAGACTGGAACTGTGCACGGTGCTCCGAGTGTGGGTCTGACTGAGGGATACAGAGACTGTGGAACAGGGGGATGGGGAACAGGGGGATGGGGAACAGGGAGATGGGGAACAGGGGGATGGGGAACAGGGGGATGGGGGACAGGGGGATGGGGGACAGGGGGATGGGGAACAGGGGGATGGGGAACAGGGGGATGGGGGACAGGGGGATGGGGAACGGGGGGATGGGGAACAGGGGGATGGGGAACGGGGGGATGGGGGACAGGGGGATGGGGAACGGGGGGATGGGGAACAGGGGGATGGGGGACAGGGGGATGGGGGACAGGGGGATGGGGGACAGGGGGATGGGGAGATGGGAGATGAATGTGGAAGGGAGGAGATTGGGGGATGGAACGTTGCAGACTCCATGGTAGAGAGATAGAGCGAGTGAGGGGAGATAGCGAGAGATAGATGGAGAGCGTGAGCGATGGATAGAGTGTGTGAGAGAGTGGGAAAGAGAGAGTGAAAGAGAAATAGAGAGAGAGATGGAGAGAGCGAGAGAGGGGGCGGGGAGAGACATGGGAAGGGAGAGAACGTTGGTCGTGAGAAGATGGAGAGACTGACAGAGAGAGAGTGATGGAGAGAGAAAGATGGAGAGAGAGAGAGAGAGAGAGTGGATGAGAGAGGGAGGGGGAGACCTCACCTCCAAGGACTTCCAGCTCGATAGACTCCGCCCCGTCTCTGTCCACATCATCGTAATACTCCTTCAGTCCTGTGGGGGCGCCTGTGGGAGGGTGTGGAGGGGGTGTGGGTGCAGGGGGTGGTGGGGGGAGGGTGAACACAGAATCCAGGATTGGTCATAGGACACAGAGAGAGAGAGAGAGGCCATTCGGTCCATCAAGGGTGCTCCCTCCCCCACCTGGCCGTCTCGGGATTTCGCCGCAAGGTGCCTATCCCCACACACCCCGCTATCTCCCAACCTCCCCCATCTCCCTGCCCCCCATCTCCCTTCCCCCCATCTCCCTGCCTCCCATCTGCCTGCCCCCATCTCCCTGCCCCCCCATCTCTCTGCCCCCCATCTCCCTGCCCCCCCATCTCCCTGCCCCCCCATCTCTCTGCCCCCCATCTCCCTGCCCCCCATCTCCCCGCCCCCCCATTTCCCCACACCCCCCATCTCCCTGCCCCCCATCTCCCTGCCCCCATCTCCCTGCCCCCCATCTCCCTGCCCCCCATCTCCCTGCCCCCCATCTCCCTGCCCCCATCTCCCTTCCCCCCATCTCCCTGTCCCTCCATCTCCCTGCCCCCCATCTCCCTGCCCCCCATCTCCCTGCCCCCATCTCCCTTCCCCCCATCTCCCTGTCCCTCCATCTCCCTTCCCCCCATCTCCCTGCCCCCCATCTCCCTGCCCCCCATCTCCCTGCTCCCCATCTCCCTTCCCCCATCTCCCTGCCTCCCATCTCCCTTCCCCCCCGTCCTTCATCTCCCTTCCCCCATCTCCCTGCCCCCCATCTCCCTTCCCCCCATATCCCTGCCTCTCCATCGCCCTGTCCCTCCATCAATTTCCATGTAACTCCCTCCCCCTCCATTAATTCCCATGTAATTCCCTGCCCACTCCATTAGTTCCCATGTAACTCCCTCCCCACTGATCCCCTGACCGGGTATCACCCCGACCCTCTCTCCTGGGTTGAGTTCCCGACTCACCATTGTCTACGTCGTCATATCCTTCTGAAAAACAAATGGTGAATGTTTTAGCGCAGGGTGAGACCGCTCTGCCCATCGCCACCAGCCCCTCCACCCCCACGAATAAAGACCGACACTGCATCCCATTCCCAATCCCTCGCTGTCACTGTGTTGTCTCTGTTTGGGATCGATGGACCAGTCTCCCAGATCCCACTGCAGCACATTATAAAGTCCAGGAGTGGCACAGTAGCTCAGTGGTTAGCACTGCTGCCTCACGGCGCTAGGGACCCCGGTTCGATCCCACCCTCGGCGCCTGTCTGGGTGGAGTTTGCACATTCTCCCCGTGTCTGTGTGGGTTTCCTCCGGGTGCTCCGGTTTCCTCCCACAGTCCAACGATGTGCAGGTTAGGGTGGGTTGGCCATGGGAAATTGTCCCATAGTGTCTAGGGATGTGCAGGTTAGGGTGGGTTGGCCATGGGAAATTGTCCCATAGTGCCCAGGGATGTGCAGGTTAGGGTGGGTTGGCCATGGGGAATTGTCCCATAGTGTCCAGGGATGTGCAGGTTAGGGTGGGTTGGCCATGGGAAATTGTCTGGGAGTGCCCAGTGATGTGCAGGTTAGGGTGGATTGGCCATGGGAAATTGTCCCATAGTACCCAGGGATGTGCAGGTTAGGGTGGATTGGCCATGGGAAATTGTCCCATAGTGCCCACGGATGTACAGGTTAGGGTGGATTGGCCATGGGAAATTGTCCCATAGTGCCCAGGGATGTGCAGGTTAGGGTGGATTGGCCATGGGAAATTGTCCCATAGTGTCCAGGGATGTGCAGGTTAGGGTGGATTGGCCATGGGAAATTGTCCCATAGTGTCCTGGGATGTGCAGGTTAGGGTGGATTGGCCATGGGGAATTGTCCCATAGTGTCCAGGGATGTGCAGGTTAGGGTGGATTGGACATGGGAAATTGTCTGGGAGTGCCCAGGGATGTGCAGGTTAGGGTGGATTGGCCATGGGAAATTGTCCCATAGTGCCCAGGGATGTGCAGGTTAGGGTGGATTGGCCATGGGAAATTGTCCCATAGTGTCCAGGGATGTGCAGGTTAGGGTGGATTGGCCATGGGAAATTGTCCCATAGTGTCCTGGATGTGCAGGTTAGGGTGGATTGGCCATGGGAAATTGTCCCATAGTGCCCAGGGATGTGCAGGTTAGGGTGGGTTGGCCATGGGAAATTGTCCCATAGTGTCCAGGGATGTGCAGGTTAGGGTGGATTGGACATGGGAAATTGTCTG
The DNA here is from genome assembly GCF_020745735.1 of Hemiscyllium ocellatum. Classification (NCBI taxonomy): domain Eukaryota; kingdom Metazoa; phylum Chordata; class Chondrichthyes; order Orectolobiformes; family Hemiscylliidae; genus Hemiscyllium; species Hemiscyllium ocellatum. The sequence goes on from NW_026867521.1 coordinate 655,409, forward strand.
GGAGTGCCCAGGGATGTGCAGGTTAGGGTGGATTGGCCATGGGAAATTGTCCCATAGTGCCCACGGATGTACAGGTTAGGGTGGATTGGCCATGGGAAATTGTCCCATAGTGTGCAGGGATGTACAAGTTAGGGTGGGTTGGCCATGGGAAATTGTCCCATAGTGTCCGGGGATGTGCTGGTTAGGGTGGATTGGCCATGGGAAATTGTCCCATAGTGTGCAGGGATGTACAGGTTAGGGTGGGTTGGCCATGGGAAATTGTCCCATAGTGCCCAGGGATGTACAGGTTAGGGTGGGTTGGCCATGGGAAATTGTCCCATAGTGTCCGGGGATGTGCTGGTTAGGGTGGATTGGCCATGGGAAATTGTCCCATAGTGTGCAGGGATGTACAGGTTAGGGTGGGTTGGCCATGGGAAATTGTCCCATAGTGCCCAGGGATGTACAGGTTAGGGTGGGTTGGCCATGGGAAATTGTCCCATAGTGTCCGGGGATGTGCTGGTTAGGGTGGATTGGCCATGGGAAATTGTCCCATCGTGCCCAGGGATGTGCAGGTTAGGGTGGATTGGCCTTGGGAAATTGTCTGGGATTGCCCAGGGATGGGGAATCTCAGCCTTACCTGGGAGAACACCGTCTTCCTCCTGGAGTTCCCCGTCAACGTAATACTCGATCTTGTTCAGGGAGGCGCTCGAGTTTGTTGCTTCTGGAAGGTGAGACATTTCCGTTTCGGATTACAGAGCACGATCCCAGAACCCGAGGGATTATAACCGTTGGGAGATAGTGAACAGACTGAGGGTGGTCCCTCTCCCGGAGAGGGGTCTGAGGGAGGGAGCTGATCGAGGGGATTGCAATTCTGAAATGGGGGGGGGGTTCACTCGGGGAGATGGAGAGAAGATGATTCCACTTGTGGGAGGGAGAGACCGGAACGAGGGGCCGTCCCAATGGAGACAGTCCCGGATAAATCCCATTGGGAATCCAGGAGAAACATAGTCCACACAGAGAGTGGGGAATGGGAATGTGGGACTGACTCCCACAGGGAGTGGGTGGGGGATGGGAATGTGGGACTGACTCCCACAGAGAGTGGGGAATGGGAATGTGGGACTGACTCCCACAGGGAGTGTGACATTCAGCGTTTTGGGAATCCTGGTCCCCATGATCCGGCTGGGACCCAGTGTTTGGAATGCTGGATGTGGTCGGATGGGGAGAGGTACCTGAAACGTGGGAGATCTTGGAGAATCGCTTCACCCGGCCGTAGTCGATATCCTCATAGATTCCGTCCTCACGTCGAGCCGGAGTCCGGCCTGTCAGAGACACAGGAGCTGGGCGTTAGAGTAAATAACCCCCAGCTACCCCAACACCCACCCCCTCACACCCCCCCCCCACACACACCCTCACACACCCCCTCACACACACCCCCTCACACCCCCCCACACACACCCTCACACACCCCCTCACACACACCCCAACACCCACCCCCTCACACCCCCCCCCACACACACCCTCACACACCCCCTCACACACACCCCCTCACACCCCCCCCACACACACCCTCACACACCCCCTCACACACACCCCAACACCCACCCCCTCACACCCCCCCTACACACACACCCTCACACACCCCCTCACACACCCCCTCACACACACCCCAACACACACACACCCTCACACACCCCCTCACACACACCCCAACACACACCCCAACACACACCCCCTCACACACTCACAAACACACTCACACACACATGCAGACAGACACATACATACAGACACACCCACACACACATAGACACACACACTTTCTCAAACACACACACTCACTCACACTCACACACACACCCACACACATTCTCACATGTACACACAGCGACACAGACACACACACTCGCAGACACAGACACTCAGACACATACACACACCCACACACAGACACACACACATTCTCACATATACACACAGACATGCACACACTTACACACATTCTCACACACACACAGAAGTGCACTCACCCACATACACACACACACACTAACACACCCCACAGCACAGAGCAAGCTGCTCCGGTACACACGCACACTCTCATACATACGGACACACACACACACACGCATACACACACATGCACACACACACACACACACCACCCACAGATACACACAGAAACACAGACTCTCAGACACACACACACACTCACACACGCACAGACACACACACACACTCACAGACACACCCAGAGACACAGACACACACACAGACTCACTTTCACACACACACACACACACACTCTCACACATATGCACACAGACACATACACACTCACACCCACACACTTTCTCACACAAACACACACACACTCACTCCCACACCCACACACATTCTCACACAAACACACACACACTCACATACATACACACACACTCACACACACAAACGTACACGCTCACACACATACACACACTCATACCTCACACACACACATAGACACACACTCACACACACAGGCACAAACACACTCACACATACTGACACACACACTCACACACACAGACACACACACTCACACACACTCTCACACACACTCACTCACCCCCACACCCACACACATTCTCATATACACACACATACACACACACAAACGTACTCACTCACACATACACACACTCACACCTCACACACACACACACATAGACACACACACATTCACACACACAGATACACTCTCTCACACACACAGACACACACACACACACACACACACACTCACACACAGACACACACTCACACACACAGACACACACACACACACACCCTCACACACAGACACACATTCACACACACAGACACACAGACACAGACACACACACACAGACACAGACACACAGACACAGACACAGACACACACTCACACACACACACAGACAATGCAAATACAAAAATACACGTCCTGTAGACGAGGTGGGAACTCTCGGGGGGATCTCATTTGTCTCACTGCAACTTATCCCAATCGGTTACAAATCAATCTCTGATTGGTCTCTGTCCGTTCATCAACGGGGAACAGTCACTGTTGGATCCTATCATTCCCCGCTCTCTGCTCTCAGCCCTGGGAAGTCTGTGTAATGATCTACACCACGGACAGTTCTGCATAAACACTGCATTGTTGCGGTCCCTCCTACTCCTGATCTCTTCCCGTCTTGGATGTCAACGTATACTTTTATTTCACCCTTCGGTCGGAGCTCCAGATTCGTCAGGAATAAAATAAACCCCGCCCCTTGTATGACACACCCGGGACATGGAGCTGATCCTGTTGGGGGCAATCACTCACCGCACTCTGTATAATCTTTCACTGGCCAATAAACCTGAATGAAAACTTAGCCTGTCTTGTGTGTATTTGTGGTAAGGAGCAGACTGATGGAAAATCGAGAGACAGAGGAGATTGATTACATTCAGCGGTTTAGGTTTGTGAGTAGGTGTGCAGAGTGAACAGTCTGGAGGGGCAGGCTCAAAGGGGCTGAATGGCCTGGTCCCGGGGTGATGCTAACGCTCCCCCCAACTCTGGAGGCAAGGGGCAGGTTGCACGGGGCTTACCCAGAACAGATTTGTCTCTGTTGTAGATCTGGTAGATCAGCACGGTCGTCACGATGATGAGCAGGATTGCCAGAATGATACTGGCTACGATGGGGATTAAGTCATCCCGAAAAGGGTCATTCCCCAACACTGGAAAGGAGCACAGGACGATCATCGGTCAGAAACATCCCAGAAATCACCCCACAGCACGCATTCCCTCAGCACTGACCCTCCGACAGTGCCCACTCCCTCAGCACTGACCCTCCGACAGTGCCCACTCCCTCAGCACTGACCCTCCGACAGTGCCCACTCCCTCAGCACTGACCCTCCGACAGTGCCCACACCCTCAGCACTGACCCTCCGACAGTGCAGCACTCCCTCAGCACTGACCCTCCGACAGTGCCCACTCCCTCAGAACTGACCCTCCGACAGTGCCCACTCCCTCAGCACTGACCCTCCGACAGTGCCCACTCCCTCAGAACTGACCCTCTGACAGTGCGGCCCTCCCTCAGCACTGAGACCCTCTGATTGGGTGAGACAGAATGTCCTTAACCAGTCTAACAAATCCCGAACCCCTTCCTTCCACACCGACCGTACGTTGGAGAGTATTTGATATCTGGACTGACGGAATAAAACACCCGGAACATGAAATATTTTTACCGACCTGGGTCTTTCTCAGGAAGATCTGAAAAGTTAAGAAAATAAAAGTGAGACGGAAACCAGGCTAAATACTACACTCAGATTTATCACGAGTTGGAAAATTATAGGGAGCAAATGGTGGAAAAGTCAGGGCGATTGCTGGGAAGAGACAGTGGGAATAATTTTCCAATGAACAGCTTCATGTCCTGAATCTGTAATGGAGACATCGCTCTCACAGTCTCTATGGAGGCTCAGACAATGGGTGGCACGGTGGCACAGTGGTTAACACTGCTGCCTCACAGCGCCAGAGACCCAGGTTCAATTCCCGCTCTCAGGCGACTGACTGTGTGGAGTTTGCACGTTCTCCCCGTGTCTGCGTGGGTTTCCTCCGGGTGCTCCGGTTTCTCCCACAGTCCAAAGATGTGCAGGTCAGGTGAATTGGCCCTGGGAAATTGTCCCATAGTGCCCAGGGATTTGCAGGTTAGGGTGGATTCGCCATGGGGAATTGTCCCATAGTGCCCAGGGATGTGCAGGTTAGGGTGGATTCGCCATGGGGAATTGTCCCATAGTGTCCAGGGATGTGCAGGTTAGGGTGGATTGGCCATGGGAAATTGTCCCGTAGTGCCCAGGGATGTGCAGGTTAGGGTGGATTGGCCATGGGAAATTGTCCCATAGTGTTAGGTGTAGGAGTATGGGTCTGGGTGGGTTGCGCTTCGGCGGGTCAGTGCGGACTTGTTGGGCCGAAGGGCCTGTTTCCACACTGTGTGTAATCTAGACTGTAACGGAGTGGATTGCTCGATATTAGGGTCCTTCGGCGATCTCAGTCCACTCCTGCCCCACCCCACCCCCGATGGGAGAAGGGAATCCACGGATCCAGGTGGGATTTCGGACCCGCGCCCCAGGGAGCAGGGAATGCTGCGGGATTCCCCCAGTCCATCCCGGGAGCCTGGATTGGGGGTTAACACCTCCCTCGGAACAGCAGGAGGCCATTCAGCCCCTCCCCGAGCCTGCTATACACATACAGAGGCCGTTCAGCCCCTCCCTGATCCTGTTGTACAGGAACAGGAGGCCATTCAGCCCGTCCCTGAGCCTGCTATACAGGGAGGGGAAGTCTTTCTGCTCGGTTACTGATAGTCAGGAACAGCAGGAGGCCATTCAGCCCCTCCCCCTCCCCCTCCCCGCTCCTGTCTCACAGCTATGCCCCGTACTCTCAGACTGGGCTACCCTGGGGTTGGGTTCCTCTCCAGCCCAATTAGGGGGAGGCGTTCTTCCAGCAGCATACCGACCCTCTCGGAACGGGAACGGGGACGGGAATGGGAACGGGAATGGGAACGGGATCGGGAACGGGGACGGGAACGGGGACGGGAACGGGATCGGGAACGGGAACGGGAACGGGAACGGGAACGGGAATGGGAACGGGGACGGGAACGGGAACGGGAACGGGAACGGGAACGGGAATGGGAACGGGGACGGGAACGGGAACGGGAATGGGAACGGGAATGGGAACGGGATCGGGAACGGGGACGGGAACGGGAACGGGAACGGGAATGGGAACGGGGACGGGAACGGGAACGGGATCGGGAACGTGAACGGGAACGGGAACGGGGACGGGAATGGGAACGGGAATGGGAACGGGATCGGGAACGGGGACGGGAACGTGAACGGGAACGGGATCGGGAACGGGAACGGGAACGGGAACGGGGACGGGGACGGGAACGGGATCGGGAACGTGAACGGGAACGGGAACGGGGACGGGAATGGGAACGGGAATGGGAACGGGATCGGGAACGGGGACGGGAACGTGAACGGGATCGGGAACGTGAACGGGAACGGGATCGGGAACGTGAATGGGAATGTGAACGGGGACGGGAACGGGATCGGGAACGGGAACGGGAATGGGAACGGGAATGGGAACGGGATCGGGAACGGGGACGGGAACGTGAACGGGAACGGGAACGGGATCGGGAACGGGAACGGGAACGGGAACGGGATCGGGAACGTGAATGGGAACGTGAACGGGGACGGGAACGTGATCGGGAACGGGAATGGGATCGGGAACGTGAACGGGAACGGGAACGGGAACGGGAACGTGAACGGGGACAGGAACGGGAACGGGATCGGGAACGGGAACGTGAACGGGAACGGGAACGGGAACGGGAACGGGAACGGGAACGGGATTGGGAATGGGATCGGGAACGGGAATGGGATCGGGAACGCGAACGGGAACGTGAACGGGAACGGGATCGGGGACGGGGACGGGGACGGGGACGGGAACGTGAACGGGAACGGGATCGGGGACGGGGACGGGGACGGGGACGGGAATGGGATCGGGAACGTGAACGGGAACGGGAACGGGAACGTGAACGGGAACGGGATCGGGAACGGGAACAGGATCGGGAAAGGGGAACGGGGACGGGAACGGGAACGGGAATGGGATCGGGAACGTGAACGGGAACGGGAACGGGAACGTGAACGGGAACGGGATCGGGAACGGGAACAGGATCGGGAAAGGGGAACGGGGACGGGAACGGGAACGGGAATGGGATCGGGAACGTGAACGGGGACGGGAACGGGAACGGGGACGGGAACGGGAACGGGATCGGGAACGGGAACGGGAACGGGATCGGAAACGTGAATGGGAACGGGAACAGGAACGGGATCGGGAACGGGGACGGGAATGGGATCGGGAACGGGATCGGGAACGGGATCGGAAACGTGAATGGGAACGGGAACAGGAACGGGATCGGGAACGGGATCGGGAACGGGAACGGGAACGGGAACGGGAACGGGATCGGAAACGTGAATGGGAACGGGAACAGGAACGGGATCGGGAACGGGAACGGGATCGGGGCGTGGAGTTAAAGTGACGAGCGGATGGAGGGGGGGGGGATGTGAGGGAGGAAACGGTGGTCCCCCAGCGAGTAGGTGGGTGTGGGATGTACTGTCTGGAATGTGGGGGCGAGAGGGGGGAGGGGTTCAATTGGAGCATCGGGGAGGGGCATTGGATGGGGATTGGGATAGAGATGGGGGGGCAGGGAGATATGGGGGAGGGAGGGGATTGCAGGGGGCGGGGAACGGTGAGGGAGGGGCCGAGCGGCCTCGTGACTCCAGGCAGGGGCACAGCAAGAGTCCGCGCGAGCGGTGGGGGGGGCGTACATGTGCAGTTGACCTGAACGTCCTCCTTGTGATGGCAGTCGTGCTCGCCCCAGTAGGCCGAACGGCAGGCCCAGATGGTGGGCTCCGTGCCCCGGCACTCCACCTCGTCCAGCCAGATGGGGCTTCCCGGGCTGCCCCTGGGCAGGCCCACCCCCTCCTCCCCCAAGGTGTTGAGGAGAGGCCCACAGCCCAGCTGAGCACACACCACCCGGGCCCCGGAATCAGACCAGGCGTCGTCACACACGGTGCCCCACGTCTTGTTAAAGTAGATCTCCAGGCGCCCGCTACATCGATGGGCTCCCTCTGCCAGGCGTATCCGCTCAGGGTCTGTAACACACAGGGGGGTACAGCCACCGTCAGGCTCCCTCTACACTGTCCCCCCCCCCAATCAAACACTCCCAGGGACAGGGACAGCACGGGGTTAGATACAGAGTAAAGCTCCCTCTACACTGTCCCCACATCAAACACTCCCAGGGACAGGGACAGCACGGGGTTAGATACAGAGTAAAGCTCCCTCTACACTGTCCCCCCATCAAACACTCCCAAGGACAGGAACAGCACGGGGTTAGATACAGAGTAAAGCTCCCTCTACACTGTCCCCCATTACACACTCCCGGGACAGGAACAGCACGGGGTTAGATACAGAGTAAAGCTCCCTCTACACTGCCCCCCTCCCCATCAAACACTCCCAGGGACAGGAACAGCACGGGGTTAGATACAGAGTAAAGCTCCCTCTACACTGCCCCCCTCCCCATCAAACACTCCCAGGGACAGGGACAGCACGGGGTTAGATACAGAGTAAAGCTCCCTCTACACTGTCCCCCCCATCAAACACTCCCAGGGACAGGGACAGCACGGGGTTAGATACAGAGTAAAGCTCCCTCTACACTGTCCCCCCATCAAACACTCCCAGGGACAGGGACAGCACGGGGTTAGATACAGAGTAAAGCTCCCTCTACACTGTCCCCCCATCAAACACTCCCAGGGACAGGGACAGCACGGTGTTAGATACAGAGTAAAGCTCTCTCTACACTGTCCTCCCATCAAACACTCCCAGGGACAGGAACAGCACGGGGTTAGATACAGAGTAAAGCTCCCTCTACACTGTCCCCCATCACACACTCCCGGGACAGGGACAGCACGGGGTTAGATACAGAGTAAAGCTCCCTCTACACTGTCCCTCGTCAAACACTCCAGGAGAGATGTTGCGGTGATGTGTGAGAGTGCCTGTATGTATGTACATGTGTGGTTGTGTGTAGTTGCGGGTGTGTGAGTGTGTGTGAGTGTGAGTGCATGTGTGAGTGTGTGTGTGTGTGAGCGTGTGTGAGTGTGAGCGTGAGTGCGCGTGTGTGTGAATGTGTGTGTGAGTGTGTGTGAGTGTGTGTGTGTGTGAGTGTGTGTGTATGTGTGAGTGTGTGTGAGAGTGTGTGTGTGAGAGAGTGTGTGAGTGTGTGTGAGTGAGTGAGTGTGTGTGAGTGTGAGTGTGTGAATGTGAGTGAGTTTGAGTGTGAGTGAGTGTGAGTGTGTGTGAGTGTGTGAATGTGAGTGAGTTTGAGTGTGAGTGAGTGTGATTGTGTGTGAGTGTGTGTGAGTGTGTGAATGTGAGTGAGTTTGAGTGTGAGTGAGTGTGAGTGTGTGTGTGTGTTTGAGTGTGTGTGTGAGTGTGTGTGAGTGTGTGTGTGAGTGTGAGTGTGGGTGTGTGTGAGTGTGAGTGTGTGAGTGAGTGTGTGTGAGTGTGAGTGTGTGAGTGTTTGTGTGTATTAGTGAGTGTGAGTGTGAGTGTGTGTGTGTGAGTGTGTGAGAGTGTGTGAGTATGAGTGAGTGTATGTGTGAGTATGTGTGAGTGTGTGTGTGACTGTGAGTGTGTGTGAGTGTATGTGTGAGTGTGTGTGAGTGTGTGTGGTGAGTGTGTGTGTGTAAGTGTGTGTGCGTGTGTGTGTGTGAGTGACTGTGTGTGTGTGTGAGTGTATGTGTGAGTGTGTGTGAGTGTGTGTGTGTGAGTGTGAGTGTGAGTGTGTGTGTGTGTGAGTGTGTGAGTGAGTTTGAGTGTGAGTGAGTGTGAGTGAATGTGAGTGTGTGTGAGTGTGTGAAAGTGAGTGAGTTTGAGTGTGAGTGTGTGTGAGTGTGTGTGAGTGTGTGTGAGTGAGTGTGTGTGAGTGTGTGAATGTGAGTGAGTTTGAGTGTGAGTGAGTGTGAGTGTGTGTGAGTGTGTGTGTGTGAGTGTGAGTGAGAGTGTGGGTGTGTGTGAGTGTGAGTGTGTGAGTGAGTGTGTGTGAGTGTGAGTGTGAGTGTGTGAGTGTTTGTGTGTATTAGTGAGTGTGAGTGTGTATGTGTGTGAGAGTGTGTATGAGTGAGTGTATGTGTGAGTATGTGTGAGTGTGTGTGTGAGTGTGTGTGTGTGACTGTGAGTGTGTGTGAGTGTGTGTGTGAGTGTATGTGTGAGTGTGAGTGTGTGTGGTGAGTGTGGTGAGTGTGTGTGTGTAAGTGTGTGTGCGTGTGTGAGTATGAATGAGTGTGAATGTGAGTGTGTGTGTGTGAGTGTGTGTGAGTGTGTGTGTGTGTGAGTGAGTGTGAGTGTGAGTGTGTGTGTGTAAGTGTGTGTGTGTGAGTATGAGTGAGTGTGAGTGTGTGAGTGTGAGTGTGTGAGTGTGTGTGAGTGTGTGTGTGTGAGTGTGTGTGAGTGTGTGTGTGAGTGTGTGTGTGCGTGTGTGTGTGTGAGTGTGTGAGTGAATGTGAGTGTGAGTGTGTGTGTGAGTGTGTGAGTGTGTGTGAGTGTGTGTGGGTGAGTGCGTGTGTGTGTGTGTGTGAGTGAGTGAGTGTGAGTGTGTGTGTGTGAGTGTATGTGTGAGTGTGTGTGTATGTGTGAGTGTGTGAGAGTGTGTGTGGGTGAGTGCGAGTGTGTGTGAGTGTGTGAGTGTGTGTGTATGTGTGAGTGTATGTGTGAGTGAGTGTGTGCGTGTGTGTGAGTGTATGTGTGAGTGTGTGTGTGAGTGCGTGAGTGTGTGAGTGTGAGTGTGAGTGTGTGTGTGTTTGTGTGAGTGTGAGTGAGTGTGTGTGTGTGTGTGTATGTGTGAGTCTGTGTGTATGTGTGAGTGTGTGTGAGTGTGAGTGGGTGAGTGCGAGTGTGTGTGAGTGTGTGTGAGTGTGAGTGTGTGAGTGTGTGTGTGTGTGTGAGTGTGAGTGTGTGTGCGTGAGTGTGAGTGTGTGTGTGAGTGTGTTTGTGTGAGTGTCTGTGTGTGTGAGTGTGTGAGTATGAGTGAGTGTGAATGTGAGTGTGTGTGTGTGAGTGTGTGTGTGTGAGTGAGAGTATGAGTGAGTGTGAGTGTGAGTGTGTGAGTGTGTGTGTGTGAGTGTGTGAGTGTGCGTGTGTGTGTGTGAGTGTGTGAGTGAATGTGAGTGTGAGTGTGTGTGTGTGTGAGTGAGTGTGTGTGTGTGTATGTGTGAGTGTGTGTGTATGTGTGAGTGTGTGTGTGGGTGAGTGTGTTTGTGTGTGTGTGAGTGTGTGAGTGTGTGAGTGAGTGTGAGTGTGCGTGTGAGTGTGTGAGTGACTGTGTGTGTGTGTGAGTGTATGTGTGAGTGTGTGTGTGTGTGAGTGAGTGTGTGTGTGTTTGTGTGTGTATGTGTGAGTGTGTGTGTGAGTGTGAGTGTGTGAGTGACTGTGTGTGTGTGTGTGAGTGTATGTGTGAGTGTGTGTGTGGGTGAGTGCGAGTGTGTGTGAGTGTGTGAGTGTGTGTGTGTGTGTGAGTGGGTGTGAGTGTGTGTATGTGTGAGTGTGTGTGTGAGTGTGTGAGTGAGTGAGTGTGAGTGTGAGTGTGTGTGTGAGTGAGTGTGTGTGTGTATGTGTGAGTGTGTGTGTGTGTGAGTGGGTGTGAGTGTGTGTATGTGTGAGTGTGTGTGTGTGTGAGTGTGTGAGTGAGTGAGTGTGAGCGTGAGTGTGTGAGTGAGTGTGTGTGAGTGTGTGTGGGTGAGTGCGAGTGTGTGTGAGAGTGAGTGCGAGTGTGTGTGTGTGTGTGAGTGTATGTGTGAGTGTGTGTGAGTGTGAGTGCGAGTGTGTGTGAATGTGTGTGGGTGAGTGCGAGTGTGTGTGAGTGCGAGTGTGTGTGAGTGTGAGTGTGAGTGTGTGTGTGTGAGTATGTGTGAGTGAGTGTGTGGGGTGGGGTGGGGGCTGAGTTACCTTGACAGTAATCGTCTCCTTCCTTCCAGTAGTAATTGCCGGTGCATTTGTTTAGCCTCTTCTGCAGCTCGGGAATGTTTTCATCTGAAGGACAGAACATATTCCAGACTGAGCCAGTACCTGCGGAGTCCACTCGGCCCATCCAGCCCCTGCTGGCACTGCATTACTCTCTCTCCCTTATTCTCCCCCTCTGTCTCCCAGCGGCACCTCCCAGATTACAACAACAACTCCCTGCGTGCACACACACGTTCTCTCCCGTCCCATCCCACCACCACTCCCCCACCCCCCGCCCCCATCCCCGCGGGTCCGATCCCTGTTCTCCCCAATCCGTCACCCTCCAATGAATGACACCCCCTGCTCCCGGAGAGCGGCCCATTGGCTTTAACCACCCTGAGATAATCTCCCTCTTAATCAGGAGAGAGAGAGAGTGTGTGAGAGAGAG
>NW_026867522.1:0-14678 GCF_020745735.1 Hemiscyllium ocellatum
ACAGGAGATCCTGCTGATGGAGATTATTACAGTTATTGATCTTTGTAAACAGGAGATCCTGCTGATGGAGATTATTACAGTTATTGATCTGTGTAAACAGGAGATCCTGCTGATGGAGATTATTACAGTTATTGATCAATAGAAACAGGAGATCCTGCTGATGGAGATTATTACATTTATTGATCTCTGTAAACACGAGATCCTACTGATGGAGATTATTACAGTTATTGATCTCTGGAAACAGGAGATCCTGCTGATGGAGATTATTACAGTTATTGATCTATGTAAACAGGAGATCCTGCTGATGGAGATTATTACAGTTATTGATCTATGTAAACAGGACATCCTGCTGATGGAGATTATTACAGTAATTGATCTATAGAAACAGGAGATCCTGCTGATGGAGATTATTACAGTTATTGATCTAGTAAACAGGAGATCCTGCTGATGGAGATTATTACAGTTATTGATCTATGTAAACAGGAGATCCTGCTGATGGAGATTATTACAGTTATTGATCTGTGTAAACAGGAGATCCTGCTGATGGAGATTATTCCAGTTATTGATCTATGTAAACAGGAGATCCTGCTGATGGAGATTATTACAGTTATTGATCTATGGAAACAGGAGCTCCTGCTGATGGAGATTATTACAGTTATTGATGTCTGTAAACAGGAGATCCTGCTGCTGGAGATTATTACAGTTATTGATCTGTAAACAGGAGATCCTGCTGATGGAGATTATTACAGTTATTGATCTGCAGAAACAGGAGATCCTGCTGATGGAGATTATTACAGTTATTGATCTATGTAAACAGGAGATCCTGCTGATGGAGATTATTACAATTATTGATCTATGTAAACAGGAGATCCTGCTGATGGAGATTATTACAGTATTGATCTCTGTAAACAGGAGATCCTGCTGATGGAGATTATTACAGTTATTGATCTATGAAACAGGAGATCCTGCTGATGGAGATTATTACAGTTATTGATCTTTGTAACAGGAGATCCTGCTGATGGAGATTATTACAGTTATTGATCTATAGAAACAGGAGATCCGCTGATGGAGATTATTACAGTTATTGATCTATGAAACAGGAGATCCTGCTGATGGAGATTATTACAGTTATTGATCTATGTAAACAGGAGATCCTGCTGATGGAGATTATTACAGTTATTGATGTATAGAAAAAGGAGATCCTGCTGATGGAGATTATTACAGTTATTGATCTATGAAACAGGAGATCCTGCTGATGGAGATTATTACAGTTATTGATCTATGTAAACAGGAGATCCTGCTGATGAGATTATTACAGTTATTGATCTATGAAACAGGAGATCCTGCTGATGGAGATTATTACAGTTATTGATCTCTGTAAACAGGAGATCCTGCTGATGGAGATTATTACAGTTATTGATCTATAGAAACAGGAGAGCCTGCTGATGGAGATTATTACAGTTATTGATCTATAGAAACAGGAGATCCTGCTGATGGAGATTATTACAGTTATTGATCTGTGTAAACAGGAGATCCTGCTGATGGAGATTATTACAGTTATTGATCTATAGAAACAGGAGATCCTGCTGATGGAGATTATTGCAGTTATTGATCGATAGAAACAGGAGATCCTGCTGATGGAGATTATTACAGTTATTGATCTGTGTAAACAGGAGATCCTGCTGATGGAGATTATTACAGTTATTGATCTCTGTAAACAGGAGATCCTGCTGATGGAGATTATTACAGTTATTGATCTATGTAAACAGGAGATCCTGCTGATGGAGATTATTACAGTTATTGATCTGTAAACAGGAGATCCTGCTGATGGAGATTATTTCAGTTATTGATCTGTAAACAGGAGATCCTGCTGATGGAGATTATTCGAGTTATTGATCTCTGTAAACAGGAGATCCTGCTGATGGAGATTATTACAGTTATTGATCTATGAAACAGGAGATCCTGCTGATGGAGATTATTACAGTTATTGATCTGTGTAAACAGGAGATCCTGCTGATGGAGATTATTACAGTTATTGATCTCTGTAAACAGGAGATCCTGCTGATGGAGATTATTACAGTTATTGATCTCTGTAAACAGGAGATCCTGCTGATGGAGATTATTACAGTTATTGATCTATGTAAACAGGAGATCCTGCTGATGGAGATTATTACAGTTATTGATCTATAGAAACAGGAGATCCTGCTGATGGAGATTATTACAGTTATTGATCTTTGTAAACAGGAGATCCTGCTGATGGAGATTATTACAGTATTGATCTATGTAAACAGGAGATCCTGCTGATGGAGATTATTACAGTTATTGATCTGTGTAAACAGGAGATCCTGCTGATGGAGATTATTCAGTTATTGATCTATGTAAACAGGAGATCCTGCTGATGGAGATTATTACAGTTATTGATCTATGAAACAGGAGATCCTGCTGATGGAGATTATTACAGTTATTGATCTATGTAAACAGGAGATCCTGCTGATGGAGATTATTACAGTTATTGATCTGTGTAAGCAGGAGATCCTGCTGATGGAGATTATTTCAGTTATTGATCAAAGTAAACAGGAGATCCTGCTGATGGAGATTATTACAGTTATTGATCTATAGAAACAGGAGATCCTGCTGATGGAGATTATTACAGTTATTGATCTGTGTAAACAGGAGATCCTGCTGATGGAGATTATTACAGTTATTGATCTCTGTAAACAGGAGATCCTGCTGATGGAGATTATTACAGTTATTGATGTATAGAAACAGGAGATCCTGCTGAGGGAGATTATTACAGTTATTGATCTTCAGGAATATGAGATCCTGGTGATGGAGATTATTACAGTTATTGATCGATCGAAACAGGAGATCCTGCTGATGGAGATTATTATAGTTATTGATCTATGTAAACAGGAGATCCTGCTGATGGAGATTATTACAGTTATTGATCTATGAAACAGGAGATCCTGCTGATGGATATTATTACAGTTATTGATCGATCGAAACAGGAGATCCTGCTGATGGAGATTATTACAGTTATTGATCTATGTAAACAGGAGATCCTGCTGATGGAGATTATTACAGTTATTGATCTATAGAAACAGGAGATCCTGCTGATGGAGATTATTACAGTTATTGATCTCTGTAAACACGAGATCCTGCTGATGGAGATTATTACAGTTATTGATCTCTGTAAACAGGAGATCCTGCTGATGGAGATTATTACAGTTATTGATCTGTAGAAACAGGAGAGCCTGCTGATGGAGATTATTACAGTTATTGATCTTTAGAAACAGGAGATCCTGCTGATGGAGATTATTACTGTGATTGATCTGTGTAAACAGGAGATCCTGCTGATGGAGATTATTACAGTTATTGATCTATAGAAACAGGAGATCCTGCTGATGGAGATTATTACAGTTATTGATCGATAGCAACAGGAGATCCTGCTGATGGAGATTATTACAGATATTGATCTGTGTAAACAGGAGATCCTGCTGATGGAGATTATTACAGTTATTGATCTGTAAACAGGAGATCCTGCTGATGGAGATTATTACAGTTATTGATCTATGTAAACAGGAGATCCTGCTGATGGAGATTATTCCAGTTATTGATCTATGTAAACAGGAGATCCTGCTGATGGATTATTACAGTTATTGATCTATGAAACAGGAGATCCTGCTGATGGAGATTATTACAGTTATTGATCTTGTAAACAGGAGATCCTGCTGATGGAGATTATTACAGTTATTGATCTATATAAACAGGAGATCCTGCTGATGGAGATTATTACAGTTATTGATCTATGAAACAGGAGATCCTGCTGATGGAGATTATTACAGTTATTGATCTATGAAACAGGAGATCCTGCTGATGGAGATTATTACAGTTATTGATCTATGTAAAAAGGAGATCCTGCTGATGGAGATTATTACAGTTATTGATCTATGAAACAGGAGATCCTGCTGATGGAGATTATTACAGTTATTGATCTATGAAACAGGAGATCCTGCTGATGGAGATTATTACAGTTATTGATCTCTGTAAACAGAGATCCTGCTGATGGAGATTATTACAGTTATTGATCTATAGAAACAAGAGATCCTGCTGATGGAGATTATTACAGTTATTGATCTATAGAAACAGGAGATCCTGCTGATGGAGATTATTACAGTTACTGATCTGTGTAAACAGGAGATCCTGCTGATGGAGATTATTACAGTTATTGATCTATAGAAACAGGAGATCCTGCTGATGGAGATTATTACAGTTATTGATCGATGTAAACAGGAGATCCTGCTGATGGAGATTATTACAGTTATTGATCTGTGTAAACATGAGATCCTGCTGATGGAGATTATTACAGTTATTGATCTGTAAACAGGAGATCCTGCTGATGGAGATTATTACAGTTATTGATCTATGTAAACAGGAGATCCTGCTGATGGAGATTATTACAGTTATTGATCTATGTAAACAGGAGATCCTGCTGATGGAGATTATTACAGTTATTGATCTATGAAACAGGAGATCCTGCTGATGGAGATTATTGCAGTTATTGATCTCTGTAAACAGGAGATCCTGCTGATGGAGATTATTACAGTTATTGATCTATGAAACAGGAGATCCTGCTGATGGAGATTATTACAGTTATTGATCTGTGTAAACAGGAGATCCTGCTGATGGAGATTATTACAGTTATTGATCTCTGTAAACAGGAGATCCTGCTGATGGAGATTATTACAGTTATTGATCTCTGTAAACAGGAGATCCTGCTGATGGAGATTTTTACAGTTATTGATCTATGTAAACAGGAGATCCTGCTGATGGAGATTATTACAGTTATTGATCTATAGAAACAGGAGATCCTGCTGATGGAGATTATTACAGTTATTGATCTATGTAAACAGGAGATCCTGCTGATGGAGATTATTACAGTTATTGATCTATGAAACAGGAGATCCTGCTGATGGAGATTATTACAGTTATTGATCTGTGTAACAGGAGATCCTGCTGATGGAGATTATTACAGTTATTGATCTAAGTAAACAGGAGATCCTGCTGATGGAGATTATTACAGTTATTGATCTATGAAACAGGAGATCCTGCTGATGGAGATTATTACAGTTATTGATCTATGTAAACAGGAGATCCTGCTGATGGAGATTATTACAGTTATTGATCTGTGTAACAGGAGATCCTGCTGATGGAGATTATTACAGTTATTGATCTATGTAAACAGGAGATCCTGCTGATGGAGATTATTACAGTTATTGATCTATGAAACAGGAGATCCTGCTGATGGAGATTATTACAGTTATTGATCTGTGTAAACAGGAGATCCTGCTGATGGAGATTATTACAGTTATTGATCTCTGTAAACAGGAGATCCTGCTGATGGAGATTATTACAGTTATTGATGTATAGAAACAGGAGATCCTGCTGATGGAGATTATTACAGTTATTGATCTGTAGAACAGGAGATCCTGCTGATGGAGATTATTACAGTTATTGATCTATGAAACAGGAGATCCTGCTGATGGAGATATTACAGTTATTGATCTATGTAAACAGGAGATCCTGCTGATGGAGATTATTACAGTTATTGATCTATGAAACAGGAGATCCTGCTGATGGAGATTATTACAGTTATTGATCTATGAAACAGGAGATCCTGCTGATGGAGATTATTACAGTTATTGATCTATGTAAACAGGAGATCCTGCTGATGGAGATTATTACAGTTATTGATGTATAGAAACAGGAGATCCTGCTGATGGAGATTATTACAGTTATTGATCTCTGTAAACAGGAGATCCTGCTGATGGAGATTATTACAGTTATTGATCTCTGTAAACAGGAGATCCTGCTGATGGAGATTATTACAGTTATTGATCTGTAAACAGGAGATCCTGCTGATGGAGATTATTACAGTTATTGATCTATAGAAACAGGAGATCCTGCTGATGGAGATTATTACAGTATTGATCTGTGTAAACAGGAGATCCTGCTGATGGAGATTATTACAGTTATTGATCTATAGAAACAGGAGATCCTGCTGATGGAGATTATTACAGTTATTGATCGATAGCAACAGGAGATCCTGCTGATGGAGATTATTACAGTTATTGATCTGTAAACAGGAGATCCTGCTGATGGAGATTATTACAGTTATTGATCTGTAAACAGGAGATCCTGCTGATGGAGATTATTACAGTTATTGATCTATGTAAACAGGAGATCCTGCTGATGGAGATTATTACAGTTATTGATCTATGTAAACAGGAGATCCTGCTGATGGAGATTATTACAGTTATTGATCTATGAAACAGGAGATCCTGCTGATGGAGATTATTACAGTTATTGATCTCTGTAAACAGGAGATCCTGCTGATGGAGATTATTACAGTTATTGATCTATGAAACAGGAGATCCTGCTGATGGAGATTATTACAGTTATTGATCTATGTAAACAGGAGATCCTGCTGATGGAGATTATTACAGTTATTGATCTATGAAACAGGAGATCCTGCTGATGGAGATTATTACAGTTATTGATCTTGTAAACAGGAGATCCTGCTGATGGAGATTATTACAGTTATTGATCTGTGTAAACAGGAGATCCTGCTGATGGATTATTACAGTTATTGATCTATGAAACAGGAGATCCTGCTGATGGAGATTATTACAGTTATTGATCTCTGTAAACAAGAGATCCTGCTGATGGAGATTATTACAGTTATTGATCTATGTAAACAGGAGATCCTGCTGATGGAGATATTTACAGTTATTGATCTATGTAAACAGGAGATCCTGCTGATGGAGATTATTACAGTTATTGATCTATGTAAACAGGAGATCCTGCTGATGGAGATTATTACAGTTATTGATCTATAGAAACAGGAGATCCTGCTGATGGAGATTATTACAGTTATTGATCTGTGTAAACAGGAGATCCTGCTGATGGAGATTATTTCAGTTATTGATCTGTAGAAACCGGAGATCCTGCTGATGGAGATTATTACAGTTATTGATCTGGGTAAACAGGAGATCCTGCTGATGGAGATTATTACAGTTATTGATCTAAGTAAACAGGAGATCCTGCTGATGGAGATTATTACAGTTATTGATCTATAGAAACAGGAGATCCTGCTGATGGAGATTATTACAGTTATTGATCGATGTAAACAGGAGATCCTGCTGATGGAGATTATTACAGTTATTGATCTATATAACAGGAGATCCTGCTGATGGAGATTATTACAGTTATTGATCTGTGTAAACAGGAGATCCTGCTGATGGAGATTATTACAGTTATTGATGTTAGAAACAGGAGATCCTGCTGATGAGATTATTACAGTTATTGATCTCTGTAAACAGGAGATCCTGCTGATGGAGATTATTACAGTTATTGATCTGAAGAAACAGGAGATCCTGCTGATGGAGATTATTACAGTTATTGATCTATGAAACAGGAGATCCTGCTGATGGAGATTATTACAGTTATTGATCATAGAAACAGGAGATCCTGCTGATGGAGATTATTACAGTTATTGATCTCTGTAAACAGGAGATCCTGCTGATGGAGATTATTACAGTTATTGATCTATGTAAACAGGAGATCCTGCTGATGGAGATTATTACAGTATTGATCTATGTAAACAGGAGATCCTGCTGATGGAGATTATTAGTTATTGATCTCTGTAAACAGGAGATCCTGCTGATGGAGATTATTACAGTTATTGATCTCTGTAAACAGGAGATCCTGCTGATGGAGATTATTACAGTTATTGATCTATGAAACAGGAGATCCTGCTGATGGAGATTATACAGTTATTGATCTGTGTAAACAGGAGATCCTGCTGATGGATATTATTACAGTTATTGATCTATGTAAACAGGAGATCCTGCTGATGGAGATTATTACAGTTATTGATCTGTAAACAGGAGATCCTGCTGATGGAGATTATTACAGTTATTGATCTGTGTAAACAGGAGATCCTGCTGATGGAGATTATTACAGTTATTGATCTATGAAACAGGAGATCCTGCTGATGGAGATTATTACAGTTATTGATCTATGTAAACAGGAGATCCTGCTGATGGAGATTATTACAGTTATTGATCTGTGTAAACAGGAGATCCTGCTGATGGAGATTATTATAGTTATTGATCTATAGAGACAGGAGATCCTGCTGATGGAGATTATTACAGTTATTGATCTCTGTAAACAGGAGATCTGCTGATGGAGATTATTACAGTTATTGATCTGTGTAAACAGGAGATCCTGCTGATGGAGATTATTACAGTTATTGATCTATGTAAACAGGAGATCCTGCTGATGGAGATTATTCCAGTTATTGATCTATGTAAACAGGAGATCCTGCTGATGGAGATTATTACAGTTATTGATCTATGAAACAGGAGATCCTGCTGATGGAGATTATTACAGTTATTGATCTGTGTAAACAGGAGATCCTGCTGATGGAGATTATTACAGTTATTGATCTTGTAAACAGGAGATCCTGCTGATGGAGATTTTACAGTTATTGATCTATGAAACAGGAGATCCTGCTGATGAGATTATTACAGTTATTGATCTATGTAAACAGGAGATCCTGCTGATGGAGATTATTACAGTTATTGATCTATGTAAACAGGAGATCCTGCTGATGGAGATTATTACAGTTATTGATCTCTGTAAACAGGAGATCCTGCTGATGGAGATTATTACAGTTATTGATCTCTGTAAACAGGAGATCCTGCTGATGGAGATTATTACAGTTATTGATCTTTGTAAACAGGAGATCCTGCTGATGGAGATTATTACAGTTATTGATCTTGTAAACAGGAGATCCTGCTGATGGAGATTATTACAGTTATTGATCTATGAAACAGGAGATCCTGCTGATGGAGATTATTACAGTTATTGATCTCTGTAAACAGGAGATCCTGCTGATGGAGATTTTTACAGTTATTGATCTCTGTAAACAGGAGATCCTGCTGATGGAGATTATTACAGTTATTGATCTATAGAAACAGGAGATCCTGCTGATGGAGATTATTACAGTTATTGATCTGTGTAAACAGGAGATCCTGCTGATGGAGATTATTACAGTTATTGATCTCTGTAAACAGGAGATCCTGCTGATGGAGATTATTACAGTTATTGATCTATGAAACAGGAGATCCTGCTGATGGAGATTATTACAGTTATTGATCTGTGTAAACAGGAGATCCTGCTGATGGAGATTATTACAGTTATTGATCTATGTAAACAGGAGATCCTGCTGATGGAGATTATTACAGTTATTGATCTATAGAAACAGGAGATCCTGCTGATGGAGATTATTACAGTTATTGATCTATAGAAACAGGAGATCCTGCTGATGGAGATTATTACAGTTATTGATCTCTAGAAACAGGAGATCCTGCTGATGGAGATTATTACAGTTATTGATCTCTGTAAACAGGAGATCCTGCTGATGGAGATTATTACAGTTATTGATCTATAGAAACAGGAGATCCTGCTGATGGAGATTATTACAGTTATTGATCTGTGTAAACAGGAGATCCTGCTGATGGAGATTATTACAGTTATTGATCTATAGAAACAGGAGATCCTGCTGATGGAGATTATTACAGTTATTGATCTCTGTAACCAGGAGATCCTGCTGATGGAGATTATTACAGTTATTGATCTATGTAAACAGGAGATCTTGCTGATGGAGATTATTACAGTTATTGATGTACAGAAACAGGAGATCCTGCTGATGGAGATTATTCAGTTATTGATCTCTGTAAACAGAGATCCTGCTGATGGAGATTATTACAGTTATTGATCTCTGTAAACAGGAGATCCTGCTGATGGAGATTATTACAGTTATTGATCTGTGTAAACAGGAGATCCTGCTGATGGAGATTATTACAGTTATTGATCTCTGTAAAAAACGAGATCCTGCTGATGGAGATTATTACAGTTATTGATCTCTGTAAACAGGAATCCTGCTGATGGAGATTATTACAGTTATTGATCTATGTAAACAGGAGATCCTGCTGATGGAGATTATTACAGTTATTGATCTATGTAAACAGGAGATCCTGCTGATGGAGATTATTACAGTTATTGATCATAGAAACAGGAGATCCTGCTGATGGAGATTATTACAGTTATTGATCTATGAAACAGGAGATCCTGCTGATGGAGATTATTACAGTTATTGATCTCTGTAAACAGGAGATCCTGCTGATGGAGATTATTACAGTTATTGATCTATAGAAACATGAGATCCTGCTGATGGAGATTATTACAGTTATTGATCTATAGAAACAGGAGATCCTGCTGATGGAGATTATTACAGTGATTGATCTGTGTAAACAGGAGATCCTGCTGATGGATTATTACAGTTATTGATCTATAGAAACAGGAGATCCTGCTGATGGAGATTATTACAGTTATTGATCTATGAAACAGGAGATCCTGCTGATGGAGATTATTACAGTTATTGATCTGTGTAAACAGGAGATCCTGCTGATGGAGATTATTACAGTTATTGATCTATGTAAACAGGAGATCCTGCTGATGGAGATTATTACAGTTATTGATCTATGTAAACAGGAGATCCTGCTGATGGAGATTATTACAGTTATTGATCTCTGTAAACAGGAGATCCTGCTGATGGAGATTATTACAGTTATTGATCTATAGAAACAGGAGATCCTGCTGATGGAGATTATTACAGTTATTGATCTGTAGAAACAGGAGATCCTGCTGATGGAGATTATTACAGTTATTGATCTATAGAAAAAGGGGATCCTGCTGATGGAGATTATTACAGTTTTTGATCTATGTAAACAGGAGATCCTGCTGATGGAGATTATTACAGTTATTGATCTATGTAAACAGGAGATCCTGCTGATGGAGATTATTACAGTTATTGATCTGTAAACAGGAGATCCTGCTGATGAGATTATTACAGTTATTGATCTTGTAAACAGGAGATCCTGCTGATGGAGATTATTACAGTATTGATCTATAGAAACAGGAGATCCTGCTGATGGAGATTATTACAGTTATTGATCTCTGTAAACAGGAGATCCTGCTGATGGAGATTATTACAGTTATTGATCTCTAGAAACAGGAGATCCTGCTGATGGAGATTATTACAGTTATTGATCTATAGAAACAGGAGATCCTGCTGATGGAGATTATTACAGTTATTGATCTGTGTAAACAGGAGATCCTGCTGATGGAGATTATTACAGTTATTGATCTATGAAACAGGAGATCCTGCTGATGGAGATTATTACAGTTATTGATCTATGTAAACAGGAGATCCTGCTGATGGAGATTATTACAGTTATTGATCTATAGTAACAGGAGATCCTGCTGATGGAGATTATTACAGTTATTGATCTATGTAAACAGGAGATCCTGCTGATGGAGATTATTACAGTTATTGATCTGTAGAACAGGAGATCCTGCTGATGGAGATTATTACAGTTATTGATCTATGTAAACAGGAGATCCTGCTGATGGAGATTATTACAGTTATTGATCTATGTAAACAGGAGATCCTGCTGATGGAGATTATTACAGTTATTGATCTATGTAAACAGGAGATCCTGCTGATGGAGATTATTACAGTTATTGATCGATAGCAACAGGAGATCCTGCTGATGGAGATTATTCAGTTATTGATCTATGTAAACAGGAGATCCTGCTGATGGAGATTATTCAGTTATTGATCTGTGTAAACAGGAGATCCTACTGATGGAGATTATTACAGTTATTGATCTTTAGAAACAGGAGATCCTGCTGATGGAGATTATTACAGTTATTGATCTGTGGAAACAGGAGATCCTGCTGATGGAGATTATTACAGTTATTGATCTCTGTAAACAGGAGATCCTGCTGATGGAGATTATTACAGTTATTGATCTATAGAAACAGGAGATCCTGCTGATGGAGATTATTACAGTTATTGATCTATGAAACAGGAGATCCTGCTGATGGAGATTATTACAGTTATTGATCTTGTAAACAGGAGATCCTGCTGATGGAGATTATTACAGTTATTGATCTATGTAAACAGGAGATCCTGCTGATTGAGATTATTACAGTTATTGATCTCTGTAAACAGGAGATCCTGCTGATGGAGATTATTACTGTTGTTGATCTGCATCAACAGGTGATCCTGCTGATGGGATTATTACAGTTATTGATCTATGTAAACAGGAGATCCTGCTGATGGAGATTATTGAAGTTATTGATCGATAGCAACAGGAGATCCTGCTGATGGAGATTATTACAGTTATAGATCTATGTAAACTGGAGATCCTGCTGATGGAGAGTATTACTGTTGTTGATCTGCATCAACAGGAGATCTTACTGATGGGGATTATTACAGTTATTGATCTATGTAAACAGGAGATCCTGATGATGGAGATTATTGCAGTTATTGATCGATAGCAACAGCAGATCCTGCTCATGGAGATTATGTCAGTAATTGATCTGTGTAAACAGGAGATCCTACTGATGGAGATTATTACAGTCATTGATCTATAGAAACAGGAGATCCTGCTGATGGAGATTATTACTGTGATTGATCTGTGTAAACAGTAGATCCTGCTGATGGGGTTTATTACAGTTATTGATCGATAGCAACAGGAGATCCTGCTGATGGACATTATTACAGATATTGATCTGTGTAAGCAGGAGATCCTGCTGATGAAGATTATTACAATTATTGATCTATAGAAACAGGAGATGCTGCTGATGGAGATTATTACAGTTATTGATCTGTGTAAACAGGAGATCCTGCTGATGGAGATAATTAGAGTTATTGATCTCTGTAAACACGAGATCCTACTGATTGAGATTATTACATTTATTGATCTCTGTAAACAGGAGATCCTGCTGATGGAGAGTATTACTGTTGTTGATCTGCATCAACAGGAGATCCTGCTGATGGGGATTATTACAGTTATTGATCTATGTAAACAGGAGATCCTGCTGATGGAGATTATTGCAGTTATTGATCGATAGCAACAGGAGATCCTGCTGATGGAGATTATTCCAGTTATTGATCTGTGTAAAGAGCAGATCCTGCTCATGGAGATTATTACAGTCATTGATCTAAGGAAACGGGAGATCCTGCTGATGGAGTTTATTCGAGTTATTGATCTCTGTAAAAACGTGATCCTGCTGATGGAGATTATTACAGTTATTGATCTCTGTCAACAGGAGATCCTGCTGATGGAGATTATTGCAGTTATTGATCGATAGC
Source organism: Hemiscyllium ocellatum (assembly GCF_020745735.1). NCBI lineage: Eukaryota > Metazoa > Chordata > Chondrichthyes > Orectolobiformes > Hemiscylliidae > Hemiscyllium > Hemiscyllium ocellatum. Next base: position 13,292 of record NW_026867522.1, read on the forward strand.
AACAGGAGATCCTGCTGATGGACATTATTACAGATATTGATGCACAGAAACAGGAGATCCTGCTGATGGAGATTATTACAGTTATTGTACTGTAGACACAGGAGATCCTGCTGATGGAGATTATTACAGTTATAGATCTATGTAAACTGGAGATCCTGCTGATGGAGAGTATTACTGTTGTTGACCTGCATCAACAGGAGATCCTGCTGATGGGGATTATTACAGTTATTGATCTATGTAAACAGGAGATTCTGCTGATGGAGATTATTACAGTTATTGATCTATGTAAACAGGAGATCCTGCTGATGGAGATTATTACAGTTATTGATCTATGTAAACAGGAGATCCTGCTGATGGAGATTATTGCAGTTATTGATCGATAGCAACAGGAGATCCTGCTGATGGAGATTATTCCAGTTATTGATCTATGTAAACAGCAGATCCTGCTCATGGAGATTATGTCAGTAATTGATCTGTGTAAACAGGAGATCCTACTGATGGAGATTATTACAGTTATTGATCTCTGTAAACAGGAAATCCTGCTGATGGAGATTATTACAGTTATTGATGTATAGAAACAGGAGATCCTGCTGAGGGAGATTATTACAGTTATTGATCTGTAGAACAGGAGATCCTGCTGATGGTGATTATTACAGTTATTGATGTATAGAAAAAGGGGATCCTGGTGATGGAGATTATAACAGTTGTGGATCGATCGAAACAGGAGATCCTGCTGATGGAGATTATTTCAGTTATTGATCTGTGTAAACAGGAGATCCTGCTGATGGAGATAATTAGAGTTATTGATCTCTGTAAACAGAAGATCCTGCTGATGGAGATTATTACAGTTGTTGATCTGCATCAACAGGAGATCCTGCTGATGGGGATTATTACAGTTATTGATCTATGTAAACAGGAGATCCTGCTGATGGATTTTATTACAGTTATTGATCTATGTAAACAGGAGATCCTGCTGATGGAGATTATTACAGTTATTGATCGATAGTAAACAGGAGATCCTGCTGATGGAGATTATTACAGTTATAGATCTATGTAAACAGGAGATCCTGCTGATGGGATTATTACAGTTATTGATCTATGTAAACAGGAGATCCTGCTGATGGAGATTATTGCAGTTATTGATCGATAGCAACAGGAGGTCCTGCTGATGGAGATTATTACAGTTATAGATCTATGTAAACAGGAGATCCTGCTGATGGAGAGTATTACAGTTATTGATCTGCATCAACAGGAGATCCTGCTGATGGGGATTATTACAGTTATTGATCTATGTAAACAGGAGATCCTGCTGATGGAGATTATTGCAGTTATTGATCGATAGCAACAGGAGATCCTGCTGATGGAGATTATTCCAGTTATTGATCTA
>NW_026867522.1:15178-35178 GCF_020745735.1 Hemiscyllium ocellatum
TCCTGAAGATCAATAACTGTAATAATCTCCCTCAGCAGGATCTCCTGTTTCTATACATCAATAACTGTAATAATCTCCATCAGCAGGATTTCCTGTTTACAGAGATCAATTACTGTAATAATCTCCATCAGCAGGATCTCCTGTTTACATAGATCAATAATTGGAATAATCTCCATCAGCAGGATCTCCTGTTTACATAGATCAATAACTGTAATAATCTCCATCAGCAGGATCTCCTGCTTCTCTCAATCAATAACTGTAATAATCCCATCAGCAGGATCTCCTGTTTCCATAGATCAATAACTGCAATAATCTCCAGCAGTAGGATCTCGTGTTTACAGAGATCAATAACTCTAATAATATCCAACAGCAGGAGCTCCTGTTTCCATTGATCAATGAAGTTAATAATCTCCATCAGCAGGATCTCCTGTTTACATAGATCAATAACTGGAATAATCTCCATCAGCAGGATCTCCTGTTTACACAGATCAATAACTGTAATAATCTCCATCAGCAGGATCTCCTGTTGACATAGATCAATAACTGTAATAATCTCCATCAGCAGGATCTCCTGTTTACATAGATCAATAACTGTAATAATCTCCATCAGCAGGATCTCCTGTTTCTATAGATCAATTAGTGTAATAATCCCCATCAGCAGGATGTCCTGTTTACAAAGATCAATAACAGTAATAATCTCCATCAGAAGGATCTCCGGTTTACATAGATCAATAACTGCAATAATCTCCATCAGCAGGATCTGCTGTTGACAGAGATCAATAACTGTAATAATCCCCATCAGTAGGATCTCGTGTTTACAGAGATCAATAAATCTAATAATCTCCATCAGCAGGATCTCCTGTTTCTATTGATCAATGACTGTAATAATCTCCATGAGCAGGATTTCCTGTTTACACAGATCAATAACAGTAATAGTCTCCATCAGCAGGATATCCTGTTTACAAAGATAAATAACTGTAATAATCTCCATCAGCAGGATCTCCTGTGTCTACAGTACAATAACTGTAATAATCTCCAACATCAGGACCTCCGGTTTCTATTGATCAATACCTGTTATAATCTCCATCAGCAGGATCTCCTGTTGCTATCGATCAATAACTGTAATAATCTACATCAGCAGGATCTCCTGTTTACAGAGATCAATAGCTGTAATAATCTCCATCAGAAGGATCTCCTGTTTACATCGATCAATAACTACAATAATCTCCATCAGCAGGATCTCCTGTTGACAGAGATCAATAACTGCAATAATCTCCATCAGTAGGATCTCGTGTTTATATAAATCAATATCTGTAATAATCTCCATCAGCAGGATCTCCTGTTGCTATCGATCGATAACTGTAATAATCTCCATCAGCAAGACCTCCTGTTTACATAGATGAATAACTGTAATAATCCCCATCAGCACTATCTCCTATTGATGCAGATCAACAACAGTAATACTCTCCATCAGCAGGATCTCCTGTTACTATAGATTAATAACTGTAATAATCTCCATCAGCAGGATCTCCTGTTTCTATAGATCAATAACTGTAAAAATCTCCATCAGCAGGATCTCCAGTTTACACAGATCTATGACTGTAATAATCTCCATCAGCAGGATCTCCTGTCTCTGTAGATCAATAACTGTAATAATCTCCATCAGCAGGATCTCCTGTTTACATAGATCAATAATTGGAATAATCTCCATCAGCTGGATCTCTTGTTTCTCTCAATCAATAAGTGTAATAATCTCCATCAGCAGGATCTCCTGTTTCCATAGATCAATGACTGTAATAATCTCCATCAGCAGGATCTCCTGTTTACATAGATCAATAACTGCAATAATCTCCAGCAGTAGGATCTCGTGTTTACAGAGATCAATAACTCTAATAATATCCAACAGCAGGATCTCCTGTTTCCATTGATCAATGAATGTAATAATCTCCATCAGCAGGATCTCCTGTTTACATAGGTCAATAACTGTAATAAACTCCATCAGCAGGATCTCCTGTTTACATAGATCAATGACTGTAATAATCTCCATCAGCAGGCTCTCCTGTTTACAGAGTTCAATAACTGTAATAATCTCCATCAGCAGGATCTCTTGTTTACATAGATCTATAACTGTAATAATCTCCATCAGCAGGATCTCCTGTTTCTATAGATCAATTAGTGTAATAATCTCCATCAGCAGGATCTCCTGTTTCTATAGATCAATAACAGTAATCATCTACATCAGGAGGATCTCCTGTTTTTATAGATCAATAACTGTAATAATCTCCATCAGAAGGATCTCCGGTTTACATAGATCAATAACTGCAATAATCTCCATCAGCAGGATCTCCTGTTGACAGAGATCAATAACTGTAATAATCTCCATCAGTAGGATCTCGTGTTTACAGAGATCAATAACTCTAATAATCTCCATCAGCAGGATCTCCTGTTTCTATAGATCCATGACTGTAATAATCTCCATGAGCAGGATTTCCTGTTTACAGAGATCAATAACAGTAATAATCTCCATCAGCAGGATATCCTGTTTACAAAGATAAATAACTGTAATAATCTCCATCAGCAGGATCTCCTGTGTCTACAGTACAATAAGTGTAATAATCTCCATCAGCAGGATCTCCTGTTTCTGTACATCAATATCTGTAATAATCTCCATCAGCAGGATCTCCTGTTGCTATCGATCAATAACTGTAATAATCTCCATCAGCAGGATCTCCTGTTTACATCGTTCAATAACTGTAATAATCTCCATCAGCAGGATCTCCTGTTTACAAAGATCAATAACAGTAATCATCTACATCAGCAGGATCTCCTGTTTACAGAGATCAATAGCTGTAATAATCCCCATCAGAAGGATCTCCTGTTTACATCGATCAATAACTACAATAATCTCCATCAGCAGGATCTCCTGTTGACAGAGATCAATAACTGTAATAATCTCCATCAGTAGGATCTCGTGTTTACATAGATCAATATCTGTAATAATCTCCATCAGCAGGATCTCCTGTTGCTATCGATCAATAACTGTAATAATCTCCATCAGCAGGATCTCCTGTTTACAGAGATCAATAACTGTAATAATCCCCATCAGGAGGATCTCCTGTTTACACAGATCAATATAAGTAATCATCTCCATCAGCAGGATCTCCTGTTTGTATAGATCGATAACTGTAATAATCTCTATCAGCAAGACCTCCTGTTTACATAGATGAATAACTGTAATAATCCCCATCAGCACTATCTCCTATCGATGCAGATCAACAACAGTAATACTCTCCATCAGCAGGATCTCCTGTTACTATAGATTAATAACTGTAATAATCTCCATCAGCAGGATCTTCTGTTTCTATAGATCAATAACTGTAAAAATCTCCATCAGCAGGATCTCCTGTTTACACAGATCTATGACTGTAATAATATCCATCAGCAGGATCTCCTGTCTCTGTAGATCAATAACTGTAATAATCTCCATCAGCAGGATCTCCTTTTTCTATAGATCAATAACGGTAATAATCCCCATCAGCAGGATTTCTTGTTTCTACAGATCAATAACGGTAATAAAATCCATCAGCAGATCCCATGTTTCTACAGATCAATAACTGTAATAATCTCCATCAGCAGGATCTCCTGTTTACATAGTTCAATAACTGTAATAATCTCCATCAGCAGCATCTCCTCTTTGTATACATCAATAACTGTAATAATCTCCATCAGCAGGATCTCCTGTTTCTGTACATCAATATCTGTTATAATCTCCATCAGCAGGATCTCCTGTTGCTATCGATCTATAACTGTAATAATCTCCATCAGCAGGATCTCCTGTTGACACAGATCAATAACTGTAATAATCTCCATCATCAGGATCTCCTGTTTACATAGATCAATAATTGGAATAATCTCCATCAGCTGGATCTCCTGTTTCTCTCAATCAATGACTGTAATAATCTCCATCAGCAGGATCTCCGGTTTACACAAATCAATAACTGTAATAATCTCCATCAGCAGGATCTCCTGTTTACATAGATCAATAACTGCAATAATCTCCAGCAGTAGGATCTCGTGTTTACAGAGATCAATAACTCTAATAATATCCAACAGCAGGATCTCCTGTTTCCATTGATCAATGAATGTAATAATCTCCATCAGCAGGATCTCCTGTTAACATAGATCAATAACTGTAATAATCTCCATCAGCAGGATCTCCTGTTTACAAAGATCAATAACAGTAATCATCTACATCAGCAGGATCTCCTGTTTACAGAGATCAATAGATGTAATAATCTCCATCAGTAGGATCTCGTGTTTACATAGATCAATATCTGTAATAATCTCCATCAGCAGGATCTCCTGTTGCTATTGATCAATAACTGTAATAATCTCCATCAGCAGGATCTCCTGTTTACAAAGATCAATAACAGTAATCATCTACATCAGCAGGATCTCCTGTTTACAGAGATCAATAGCTGTAATAATCTCCATCAGTAGGATCTCGTGTTTACATAGATCAATATCTGTAATAATCTCCATCAGCAGGATCTCCTGTTGCTATTGATCAATAACTGTAATAATCCCCATCAGAAGGATCTCCTGTTTACATCGATCAATATCTGTAATAATCTCCATCAGCAGGATCTCCTGTTTACATAGATCAATAACAGTAATAATCTCCATCAGCAGGATCTCCTGTGTCTACAGTACAATAACTGTAATAATCTCCATCAGCAGGATCTCCTGTTTCTGTACATCAATATCTGTAATAATCTCCATCAGCAGGATCTCCTGTTGCTATCGATCAATAACTGTAATAATCTCCATCAGCAGGATCTCCTGTTTACATAGATCAATAACTGTAATAATCTCCATCAGCAGGATCTCCTGTTTACAAAGATCAATAACAGTAATCATCTACATCAGCAGGATCTCCTGTTTACAGAGATCAATAGCTGTAATAATCCCCATCAGCAGGATCTCTTGTTTACATCGATCAATAACTACAATAATCTCCATCAGCAGGATCTCCTGTTGACAGAGATCAATAACTGTAATAATCTCCATCAGTAGGATCTCGTGTTTACATAGATCAATATCTGTAATAATCTCCATCAGCAGGATCTCCTGTTGCTATCGATCAATAACTGTAATAATCTCCATCAGGAGGATCTCCTGTTTACACAGATCAATATAAGTAATCATCTCCATCAGCAGGATCTCCTATTGATGCAGATCAACAACAGTAATACTCTCCATCAGCAGGATCTCCTGTTACTATAGATCAATAACAGTAATAATCTTCATCAGCAGGATCTCCTGTTTACGGAGATCAATAACTGTAATAATCTCCATCAGCAGGATCTACTCTTCACAAAGATCAATAACTGTCATAATCTCCATCAGCCGGATCTCTTGTTTCTAAAAATCAATAACTGTAATAATCTCCATCAGCTGGATCACCTGTTTACATAGATCAATAACTGTAATAATCTCCATCAGCAGGATCTCCTGTTTCGATCGATCAAAAACTGTAATAATCTCCATCTCCAGGATCTCCTTTTTCTATACATCAATAAGTGTAATAATCACCATCAGCAGGATCTCCTGTGTCTACAAATAAATGACTGTAATAATCTCCATCAGCAGGATCTCCTGTTTACACAGATCAGTAACTGTAATAATCTCCATCAGCAGGATCTCCTGTTTCTGTACATCAATATCTGTTATAATCTCCATCAGCAGGATCTCCTGTTGCTATCGATCAATAACTGTAATAATCTCCATCAGCAGTATCTCCTGTTGACATAGATCAATAACTGTAATAATCTCCATCAGCATGATCTCCTGTTTACATAGATCAATAACTGTAATAATCTCCAACAGCAGGATCTCCTGTTTCTATAGATCAATAACTGTAATAATCCCCATCAGTAGGATCTCCTGTTTCCATGGATCAATGACTGTAATAATCTCCATCAGCAGGATCTCCTGTTTCCATTGATCAATGAATGTAATAATCTCCATCAGCAGGATCTCTTGTTTACATAGATCTATAACTGTAATAATCTCCATCAGCAGGATCTCCTGTTGCTATCAATCAATAACTGTAATAATCTCCATCAGCAGGATCTCCTGTTTACATAGATCAATAACTGTAATTATCTCCATCAGCAGGATCTCCTGTTTACAAAGATCAATAACAGTAATCATCTACATCAGCAGGATCTCCTGTTTACAGAGATCAATAGCTGTAATAATCTCCATCAGAAGGATCTCCTGTTTACATAGATCAATAACTACAATAATCTCCATCAGCAGGATCTCCTGTTTCCATAGATCAATAACTGTAATAATCTCCATCAGTAGGATCTCGTGTTTACAGAGATCAATAACTCTAATAATCTCCATCAGCAGGATCTCCTGTTTCCATTGATCAATGACTGTAATAATCTCCATGAGCAGGATCTCCTGTTTACACAGATCAATAACAGTAATAATCTCCATCAGCAGGATCTCCCTGTGTCTACAGTACAATAACTGTAATAATCTCCATCAGCAGGATCTCCTGTTTACAGAGATCAATAACTGTAGTAATCTCCATCAGCAGGATCTCCTGTTTCTATAGATCAATACATGTAATAATCCCCATCAGGAGGATCTCCTGTTTACACAGATCAATAACTGTAATAATCTCCATCAGCAGGATCTCCTGTTTACATAGTTCAATAACTGTAAAAATCCCCATCAGCAGGATATGCTGTTTACATCGATCAATAACTGTAATATTCTCCATCAGCAGGATCTCCTCTTTGTATACATCAATAACTGTAATAATCTCCATCAGCAGGAACTCCTGTGTCTACAGATCAATAACTGTAATAATCTCCATCAGCAGGATCTTCTGTTGCTATAGATCAATAACAGTAATAATCTCCATCAGCAGGATCTCCTGTTTACAGAGATCAATAAGTGTAATAATTTCCATCAGCAGGATCTCCTGTTTCGAGAGATCAATAACGGTAATAATCTCCATCAGAAGGATCTCCTGTTTACAAAGATCAATAACAGTAATCATCTACATCAGCAGGATCTCCTGTTTACAGAGATCAATAGCTGTAATAATCTCCATCAGAAGGATCTCCTGTTTACATAGATCAATAACTACAATAATCTCCATCAGCAGGATCTCCTGTTTCCATAGATCAATAACTGTAATAATCTCCATCAGTAGGATCTCGTGTTTACAGAGATCAATAACTCTAATAATCTCCATCAGCAGGATCTCCTGTTTCCATTGATCAATGACTGTAATAATCTCCATGAGCAGGATCTCCTGTTTACACAGATCAATAACAGTAATAATCTCCATCAGCAGGATCTCCCTGTGTCTACAGTACAATAACTGTAATAATCTCCATCAGCAGGATCTCCTGTTTCTGTACATCAATATCTGTAATAATCTCCATCAGCAGGATCTCCTGTTTACAGAGATCAATAACTGTAGTAATCTCCATCAGCAGGATCTCCTGTTTCTATAGATCAATACATGTAATAATCCCCATCAGGAGGATCTCCTGTTTACACAGATCAATAACTGTAATAATCTCCATCAGCAGGATCTCCTGTTTACATAGTTCAATAACTGTAAAAATCCCCATCAGCAGGATATGCTGTTTACATCGATCAATAACTGTAATATTCTCCATCAGCAGGATCTCCTCTTTGTATACATCAATAACTGTAATAATCTCCATCAGCAGGAACTCCTGTGTCTACAGATCAATAACTGTAATAATCTCCATCAGCAGGATCTTCTGTTGCTATAGATCAATAACAGTAATAATCTCCATCAGCAGGATCTCCTGTTTCGAGAGATCAATAACTGTAATAATCTCCATCAGAAGGATCTCCTGTTTACATAGATCAATAACTGTAATAATCTCCATCAGTAGGATCTCGTGTTTACAGAGATCAATAACTCTAATAAGCGACATCAGCAGGATCCCCTGTTTACACAGATCAATTCCTGTAATAATCTCCATCAGCAGGATCTCGTGTTTACCTAGATCAATAACTGCAATAATCTCCATCAGCAGGATCTCCTGTTTACATAGATCAATAACTGTAATAATCTCTATCAGTAGGATCTCGTGTTTACAGAGATCAATATCTCTAATAATCTCCATCAGCAGGATCTCCTGTTTACACAGATCAATATAAGTAATCATCTCCATCAGCAGGATCTCCTGTTTGTATAGATCAATAACTGTAATAATCTCCATCAGCAGGATCTCCTCTTTACAGAGATCAATAACTGTAAAAATCTCCATCAGCAGGATCTCCTGTTTCTATAGATCAATAACTGTAATAATCTCCATCAGCAAGATCTCCTGTTTACTCAGATCAACACCTGTAATATTCTCCATCAGCAGGATCTCCTGTTTCTATAGATCAATAACTGTAATAATCTCCATCAGCAGGATCTACTGTTTACATAGATCAATAACTGTAATAATCTCCATCAGCAGGATCTCCTTTTTCTATAGATCAATCACGGTAATAATCTCCATCAGCAGGATTTCTTGTTTCTACAGATCAATAACTGTAATAATCTCCATAAGCAGATCCCATGTTTCTATAGATCAATAACTGTAATAATCTCCATCAGCAGGATCTCCTGTTTACAGAGATCAATAACTGTAATAATCTCCATCAGCAGGATTTCCTGTTTCTACAGATCAATAACTGTAATAATCTCCATCAGCAGGATCTCCTGTTTACATCGTTCAATAACTGTAATAATCTCCATCAGCAGGATCTCCTCTTTGTATACATCAATAACTGTAATAATCTCCATCAGCAGGATCTCCTGTTTCTACAGATCAATAACTGTAATTATCTCCATCAGCAGGATCTCCTCTTTGTATACATCAATAACTGTAATAATCTCCATCAGCCGGATCTCCTGTTTCTACAGGTCAATAACTGTAATAATCTCCATCAGCAGGATCTCCTGTTTACATAGATCAATAAGTGTAATAATCTCCATCAGCAGCATCTCCTGTTGCTATAGATCAATAACTGTAATAATCTCCATCAGCAGGATCTCCTGTTTACAGAGATCAATAAGTGTCATAATCTCCATCAGCAGGATCTCCTGTATCTATAGATCAATGACGGTAATAATCTCCATCCGCAGGATCTCCTGTTTACATAGATCAATAACTGTAATAATCTCCATCAGCAGGATCTCCTGTTTCTACAGATCAATAACTGTAATTATCTCCATCAGCAGGATCTCCTCTTTTTATACATCAATAACTGTAATTATCTCCATCAGCAGGATCTCCTGTTTCTACAGGTCAATAACTGTAATAATCTCCATCAGCAGGATCTCCTGTTCCTATATATCAATAACTGTAATAATCTCCATCAGCAGGATCTCCTGTTTACACAGATCAATAAGTGTAATAATCTCCATCAGCAGCATCTCCTGTTGCTATAGATCAATAACTGTAATAATCTCCATCAGCAGGATCTCCTGTTTACTGAGATCAATAAGTGTCATAATCTCCATCAGCAGGATCTCCTGTATCTATAGATCAATGACGGTCATAATCTCCATCCGCAGGATCTCCTGTTTACATAGATCAATAACTGTAATAATCTCCATCAGCAGGATCTCCTGTGTCTACAGATCAATAACTGTAATAATCTCCATCAGCAGGATCTCCTGTTTACATAGATCAATAAGTGTAATAATCTCCATCAGCAGGATCTCCTGTTTACAGAGATCAATAACTGAAATAATCTCCATCAGCAGGATCTCCCGTTTACACAGATCAATAACTGTAATAATCTCCATCAGTAGGATCTCCTGTTTCTGTAGATCAATTCCATAGTTGCACTATCCTCTGCCAAAATAAATTGTAAAATAATCCCCGCCTCTGCCCATCATCGGAGGCTATCAGTTGAAAACCATGTCTGCTTGCTCTGGACTGACTCCGAATAGGAATGTTGGGATCTTAAACTCTCTAAATAGGTCTCTTTTCAACACTCAGGTGGAAAGGAACACTGTCTTTCCAGGTATCAGTCCTCGTAAACCACCTGACCCGCCTCCAATCCTTCAACATCTTGCCTTAAATACGAACACTGAAACTTCCCCCAGTATTCAAGCTGTGGTCTCACCAATGCCCTGTATAACTGAACTATAATATTCTCACTCAGTACCTCGCAGAATAAAGGACAGGATCCCAGTAGATTTCTCCCTGACCTGCTGGACCTGCACACCAACCTTCTGGAATTCTGAAAACTACACACCAACAATTTTCTGCTCCACAAGTTCACAGTCACCGACCATTTGAGTAATATTTTCTCTTTTTTGCATTCATCATACTGAAGTGAACAACGTCACTGTGAAAGCTCTCAATATTTTTCCCTTGATATAAACCTCTGTCTCGTCCTTGGCTTCTCTCGTCTTCTCGAAGCTTCCCTTGCGATGTTTTCCTCCCTTAAAAATGTGTTGTTGGAAAAGTGCAGCAGGTCAGGCAGCATCAAAGGAGCAGGAGAACCGACGTTTCGGGCATTAGCCAGATGCTGCCTGACCTGCAGCGCTTATCCAGCAACACACTCTTGACTCTGATCTCCAACATCTGCAGTCCCCACTTTCTCCTGTGTTTTTCTCCCTGTCAGCTTCTATCTCTAACTCAAGCTCTTTCTCGCTCCATCTCTCTCCATTTCTAACTATCTCTGTCTATTTTGCACTCCCTCACTATCGTTTTCTCCACCTCGAAGTCTATATTTCTCTCTAGCACCACCACAATTTCTCTTCGTTTTCTCTATCTTTCACTCTCCCTGACTCCAACTGTCTCTATTCTTCCTTGTCTTTCTGTCTTTATTTCTCACTCTCTGTTAGTCAATATTTATCCATCTATCTCTATGTTGTCCTTTCCCTGTCTGCAGCGAGGTCTCTGTTATCCAGTCCTTGCCTCCATTTCCCTGTCTGTCTCAATTTCTTCCTGATGCTCTATTCCTTCACCCCACTCCACTTTCTCTCTTTGCATCTATCCCTATTTTTGCATCTCTCTCTAATTGCCCTCTCCGTCTGCATTCAGTCCTCACTCTCTGTCTCTATCAAGTCTTCCCTTAATTTTCTCAACATTTCTGACTCTCACTGGCTCCTCCATACTCTGTTGACGATGACTTCCTGCTGAATGTGCCTCTATCGTTCAGTTCTGCTGCTGCTTACATTGTATTTTATCATAACCCCAATGTTTAACGCCTCAGCTGTTTTGCTGCTATTTTAGCAGTTGTGTTTCCGGCCCGGACAAAGACGACTCGACAGTGAGCTGACAGAAAAGGAGGTTTTCTGATTGTGCCCCGGGGATTTGAGGTGACAGCCTGAGGAAAGAGGGCAGCATGGCCGCCGGACTTCCTACTCACAACCTCATTGTTACAACCTCTGGCCAGAGGAAAGGAAATGAGTGAACCCCCTCCTCCAGCACAGATTCACAAAACAACAAACAACTGAAGTGATTCATTTCAGACACACATCATGGTCACAACCAGGGCTGCCTTCTGTCTCACTCACTCACTCCCTCACACACTCACTCCCTCCCTCACACACTCACTCACACACTCACTCCTTCCCTCACACACTCCCTCACACACTCACTCCCTCCCTCACACACTCACTCCCTCCCTCACACACTCCCTCACACACTCACTCCCTCCCTCACACACTCCCTCACACACTCACTCCCTCCCTCACACACTCCCTCACACACTCACTCACTACCTACTCACTCCCTCACATACTCACTCACTACCTACTCACTCACTCACTCACTCACTACCGACTCACTCCCTCACACTCACTCACTACCTCACTCACTCACTCCTTCACTCACTCCCTCACTCCCTCACACACTCACTCCCTCCATCACACACTCCCTCACACACTCACTCACTACCTACTCACTCCCTCACACACTCACTACCTACTCACTCACTCACTCACTCACTACCGACTCACTCCCTCACACTCACTCACTACCTCACTCACTCACTCCTTCACTCACTCCCTCACTCCCTCACACACTCACTCCCTCCATCACACACTCCCTCACACACTCACTCACTACCTACTCACTCCCTCACACACTCACTCACTACCTACTCACTCACTCACTACCTACTCACTCACTCACTCACTACCGACTCACTCCCTCACACACTCACTCACTACCTACTCACTCACTCACTCACTCACTACCGACTCACTCCCTCACAACCTCACTCACTCACTCCTTCACTCACTCCCTCACTCCCTCACACACTCACTCCCTCCATCACACACTCCCTCACACACTCACTCACTACCTACTCACTCCCTCACACACTCACTCACTACCTACTCACTCACTCACTACCTACTCACTCACTCACTCACTACCGACTCACTCCCTCACACACTCACTCACTACCTACTCACTCACTCACACACTCACTCACTACCGACTCACTCCCTCACGCACTCACTCCTTCACTCACTACCTACTCACTCCCTCACTCACTCACTCCCTCACACACTCACTCACTACCTACTCACTCCCTCACACATTCACTCACTACCTACTCACTCACTACCGACTCACTCCCTCACATTCACTCACTACCTCACTCACTCCCTCACACACTCACTCCTTCACTCCCTCACTCACTACCTACTCACTCCCTCATTCACTCACTCCCTCACACTCATTCACTACCTCACTCACTCCCTCACAACTCACTCGTTCACTCCCTCACACTACCTAATCACTCCCTCACAACTCAGTCGCTCACTCCCTCACTCACTACCTAGTCACTCTCACACACACTCACTCATTCCCTCACTCCCTCATTCACTCATTCCCTCACACTCACTCCATCACACTCACTCAGTCACGCATTCCCTCACACTCACTCATGCATTCCCTCAAACTCACTCACTCACTACCTCATTCACTCACTCCCTCACACTCACTCACCCTGAGATTGGTAACATCAAGTGAACTCGGCACCAGCAGGAACTAGCAAGGGGAATTGAAAATATCCCACTGATTTCAGTACCATCTGCACTGACAGACTGCAACTCTGTTCCCAGTCCCTCAGCAAAGAGAGACACTGCTCCCCAATTCAGTGCAAAATTCACAGAGATGCTCCTGTTGAGGGAGCGCTGCACTGTCCGAGGGTGAGTGCTGAGGGAGTGGGCACTGTCGGAGGGTCAGTGCTGAGGGAGTGGGCACTGTCGGAGGGTCAGTGCTGAGGGAGTGGGCACTGTCGGAGGGTCAGTGCTGAGGGAGTGGGCACTGTCGGAGGATCAGTGTTGAGTGAGTGGGCCCTGTCGGAGGGACAGTGCTGAGGGAGTGGGCACTGTCGGAGGGTCAGTGCTGAGGGAGCGGGCACTGTCGGAGGGTCAGTGCTGAGGGAGCGGGCACTGTCGGAGGGTCAGTGCTGAGGGAGCGGGCACTGTCGGAGGGTCAGTGCTGAGGGAGTGGTCACTGTCGGAGGGTCAGTGCTGAGGGAGTGGGCACTGTTGGAGGGTCAGTGCTGAGGGGGTGGTCACTGTGAACCCTCTGGGCGAGTATTTGGGATTGGGAGGTTTTTCTGGTGTTTTGTAATAAAATGCTTTCCTGAAGTATCGCGTCTAATGAATGATCCCATGAATCTTCCACCTTTGAGGATGGTGGGATCTTGCTGTACACACAGGAGGGATTGCCCAGCTCCTACAGCGGCCTCCCTTTTGCTCTGGGTGGGTGCAGTGTTGTGTGTCCCCCTGAGTTGGTGGGGGTTTGTACCTGAACCCAGGTTTTGTTGGAGGTTGGTTGACCCCAGGATTTCCCTGTGCCACGTCCTGTCACTGATGCTGGGACCTGCAACTGCTGCCGGATCCCAATGGATCAAGAAATGGCGGGAAATGAAGGATATAGGGGAGAGGTTCGAGAATTTTGGTGTGAAATCCTGAGATTTTGCTGAGAAATCGAGGGATATTGGCGGGAAATCCGGAGATATATCCATGCTATTGGCGGGAAATTGTGAGATTTTGGTGGGAAATCGAGGGTTATTGGCGTGAAATCCTCAGACGTTGGCGGGATTCTGATCCTGGCGGAGAGGTTCCAGGACGCTGGCGGGAAGCCTCGGGACATTGGCGGGAATGGTGTGGCATTGGGCGAGAATGGATCCATGGCGGGAAAGGTGTAGCCATGGGTGGGAATGGATCCATGGCGGGAATGGTGTGGCCATGGGCGGGAATGGATCCATGGCGGGAAAGGTGTGGCCATGGGCGGGAATGGATCCATGGCGGGAAAGGTGTAGCCATGGGTGGGAATGGATCCATGGCGGGAATGGATCCATGGCGGGAATGGATCCATGGCGGGAAAGGTGTGGCCATGGGCGGGAATGGATCCATGGCGGGAATGGATCCATGGCGGGAAAGGTGTGGCCATGGGCGAGAATGGATCCATGGCGGGAATGGTGTGGCCATGGGCGGGAATGGATCCATGGCGGGAAAGGTGTGGCCATGGGTGGGAATGGATCCATGGCGGGAAAGCTGGGTAAGACCTGGCCTGAAGGTGACGCCCATCATTCCTCCAGGATCCTCAGTGGCTGACCTCAATCCCACTTTGGAAAATGTTTGAGATTGACAGGACAACCCATTGGTTACATCATGGAGGGAGAGAGAGAGTTGGGAATTCGTGAACTTTGATTGGACAAGTCAGTCTGTACTAGACTTCCAAGCACCAATCAGAAGCAGAGTTTAGACCAGAGTGGTGCTGGAAAAGCACAGCAGTTCAGGCAGCATCTGGGGAGCAGGTAAACCGACGTTTCGGGGGAAAGCCCTTCATCAGGAATAGAGGCAGGGAGCCTCCAGGGTGGAGAGATAAATGTGGATTATCCTGCTCCTCAGGCTGACCTGCTGAGTTTTTCCAGCACCACTCTGCTTTCCAGCAGTTGCAGTCCTCCCATTTACCTCCCAATGACAGCAGCACACTGTGTGCAGTTATCTCCTTCTCGATCCCAGCCCCATCTCTCCCTGACAGCGTCCACCCACAAACTGCAGGCATTTCCCTAACTTGGTACTGGGTGTGGTGAGGGAGCTGAGACATGGGCTGGGAATTCCCACAGGGAATTACATCAGGGAGGACAGGATGATGTCTCCTCCTCCAACTCCTGGAGAAGCCCCATTTTGGATCGGATTCTTACGAAAACAACAGCGTGCGGACAAGTTAAAATTTAACTCAAATGAAAGTGAGGAAATCCGTGCTGTCTGTCCATCCCTCTCTCTCTGCTTCTCGCGAAGCGCAATCTGAATGTTTTCAGACTGCAGTATCGGGTGGAAATTTCTGGAGAAAATGCTGAATATAAGCTGATGAAAGACACGGATGTTTTCAGACATTTGCCGACCAGAGAATAACGGCCACACCTGCTGGGTGCTCCTTCCCAGCAGGGAGACTTGTGGATAAATTCAGGACCACACGTTATTTTAATTTAAAACGGAAATAATTAATACATGCTTTTGTCAAACCTTATACACTGGCTTCATAAAACAGAATTCTTACAGTGTGGGAAGCGGGCCATTCAGCCCAGACCTATCCTTCTAAAAAGATGCATCCCAGCCTTATAACCCTGCATTGCCTATGACTAACCTGCACACAATGGGACAATTTCCCATCACTGAACTACAGGTGAAAACAAACTGGCACCAACTCGCACAAACAGGAGGGTAATGTCCGAACTCTAGACACAGTTCCCCGAGGGTAAGGTGGGGGCCAGGTCCCTGGCGCTGTGAGGCACCAGTGCTCACCACTGACCCCAGTATACACTCCGGGATAATGTGCAAATACTGAAAACTCCTGACAGAGTCGCTCGACAGTTAGATGTTCACAGATCAGACCAATGCAGCCCTCTCGGCTATTTGAACTAATCAGAAAAAAGGCCATTCAGCCCCTTGCTTCGCTCTACCGTTCAATAACATCCATATCGCAGCCGATACTCAAAGACCTTTCACCCCCTTGTCATGGAGAATCTATCTCTGCCCTAAAAAATAAGGATTGGAGTCCTGTCCTGCTCTGCCTCTTCAAGATGAGCTTCAGAGTCCTCAACGACACAGTTATAGCCCACCCTCACCGAGTCATAGCACGGAAACAGACCCCTCGGCCCATCCAGTCCATGCTGACCCTAATCCCCAAACTAACCCAATACCCCCTGCCTGCTCCTGGCCCATCTCCCTCCAACCCTTCCCTGTCCATGTCCTTATCCAAATGGATTTAAACCTTGTAACTGCCCCCACCCACCCCACCCCCACTTCCTCAGGAAGGGCAGTCCACACAAAGACCACCCTCTTGAGTTAAAAAATGCCCCTCGTGTGTTTTTAAACCTCTCTCCTTAAACGCGTGCCCCCGAATCTTCAAATCCCCCCCACCCTGGAGAAAACACAGCGACCATTAACCCCATCTACACCCCTCGTTATTTTGTAAACTTCCATCAGGTCGCCCCTTATCCTCTGCCCCAACAGGAGCAAGACCCAACTCCTGCACACCCTGCTCGTGGGGGTGGGATGGGGGGGAGGGGGGGGGGGGGGAAGGGAGGGATGCCCATGTTGCTGCCCTCCCCCTCCCCCCCCCCATCCCAATGCTCGCAAACAAAACTACAAATAGTTGGTGAAACTTGGCGGGTCTAGCAGCAGCTATAGAGAGAGAAACAGAGTTAACGTTATCCAGGAGCTACAGTGTTAACCCTGCTCTCTCTCTCTCTCTCTCTCTGCACAGACACGGCCAGACCTACTGAGTTCTTCTAGCAATCCCTGTTTCTGCTCAGGAGCGAACGATTCGCTCTCGAGGCCAAGGGGGCTGGGCAATAAACACTGGGTCCCGCCAGGCACATCCTCACAACAATTATTTCCCCTGCCACAGAGTTATACTGCAGGGACACAGACCCTTCGGCCCAACTCCCACCCAGATATCCTAACCTCGTCCACTCCCATTTGCCAGCACTCGGCCCATATCCCCCCCAAACCCTTCCCATTCATGGCCCCATCCAGATGCCTTTCACGATGTTGTAGTTGTACCAGCCCCCACCGCACCCTCACACCAAACACACACCACCCTCTGGGGGAAAAACTTACCCCTTAGGTCCCTTTTATATCCTTCCCCTCCCACCCTGAACCCGGAGCCCCTCTGGTTCCCTCACCCCAGGGCAAAGGGACCTTGTCTACCGGCACAATTCCCATGACGGATCAGGGGGATGTTGGGAATGGTCTGGCGGGGTCAGGGGGGTGTTGGGGTGTCGGGGATGGTCTGGGGGGGTCAAAGGGTGTTGGGGTGTCAGGGATGGTCTGGGGGGGTCAAAGGGTGTTGGGGTGTCAGGGATGGTCTGGGGGGGTCAAAGGGTGTTGGAATGTCGGGGATGGTCTGGGGGGGTCAGGGGGGTGTTGGGGTGTCGGGGATAGTCTGGGGGGGGTCAGGGGGGTGTTGGGGTGTCGGGGATGGTCTGGAGGGGTCAGGGGGGTGTTGGGGTGTCGGGAATGGTCTGGGGTCCGAGCTGCCCAGTGTTTTGGGGGGGGGGTTGAGTCCAGGGGGCCTCCCCCCCCCCCCCCCCCAACCCAGTGCACCCTGAGAGTGAGTTGGGAAACATCGGCTGCTAACTCCTTGTGTCAGAGTCAGCTTCTGGATCGAGTCGGGATTTGAGTCAAGTGTTTTTTCTTTAATTGTTCATCACCCCCCTCCCACCCTCCCCCCTCCCTCCCCCCTCCCCCCACCCCCTCCCCCTCCCCCCTCCACTCCCCCCCATGTCTATATCTCTGTGAGATCTCAGCTCCACCAACAACCTGTGTCCGTCCTCTCTCTCTCTCTCTCTGTCTCTGACTCAGACAGAAGTGAAGGGTTGGGGTGGGGAGGGTCAGGGCTGGGGGGTCACTGCCCGGTGGGTGGGAATGTGGTGAGCCCCCGGGAATCTCCCTGGAGCAGAGGGAGGGTGCGGTGAGAATCCCAGCACGGTGATGGTAGTGCTGGGAGGGGGCAGCTATCAGGGAGGGTGGGGTCGACTCTCTCTCTCTCTTGTTGCTACATCCCCCCCCCCTCTCGAGACGAGCCACTTTGTTCAATCTCTGTCCCCCACCCCAGACCCCAACCCCCGACTCAATCTGCTTCACTTGCTCCCGCCTCCTCTCCTCTCTCTGTCCAGACACTCCCCACCCCCCACACCCCCCCCCAAACCCCGCGGCTGGGAGCTTGGAGATCTCCTCGCTGCCTTGTCCTCTCTGAGGACCCCCTACCACCCCCCCCCCCCAGCGACCCCTCCCCCCCCACACACAAACCCCACCCACTAGTCCAGCCTCTCCCCCAGAGCCGCCTTTGGAAGTCAACGAGACAACGAGTTAATATCATTGTGGGGGGGGGGGGGGGGGGTGGGGGGAGGGGGATGGTGGTCCCGCTCTGTGGGTATCAGAGCTGGGGAGGGGTGAAGTGGGGGGGAGGTGATTGGGAACGGGGGGGCTGTGGGGTGAAGGAGGGCTGTGGGAGGAGTGTGGACTGTGGGGGTGACTAAAGGGAGTGGGGGCTATGGGGTGTGTGGGGGCTGTGGGGGTGACTAAGGGGGAGTGGGGTCTGTGGGTGGGGGTGACTGGGGAGGAGTGGGGTCAGTGTGTGTGGGGGTGACTGGGGAGAGTGGGGTCAGTGTGTGTGTGTGGGGGGGTGTGACTGGGGAGAGTGGGGGTGACTGGGGAGAGTGGGGTCTGTGGGTGGGGGTGACTGGGGAGGAGTGGGGTCAGTGTGTGTGGGGGTGACTGGGGAGAGTGGGGTCAGTGTGTGTGTGTGGGGGGGTGTGACTGGGGAGAGTGGGGGTGACTGGGGAGAGTGGGGTATGTGGGTGGGGGTGACTGGGGAGGAGTGGGGTCAGTGTGTGTGTGTGTGGGGGGTGTGTGTGACTGGGGCGGGGTGCCGGTGGTAAAAAAAGGATGCTTTATTCTTGTCATTATTAATCAGGAGCCGAATGTGACAAGGTCAGAATCCTGGAGAAAAACGAATCGGGCTCGCTTCCACAGTGTAGAGGGAGCTTTACATTGTACCTAACCTCATGCTGTCCCTGTCCTGGGAGTGTTTGATGGGGGACAGTGTAGAGGGAGCTTTACTCTGTATCTAACCCCGTGCTGTCCCTGTCCCTGGGAGTGTTTGATGGGGGGACAGTGTAGAGGGAGCTTTACTCTGTATCTAACCCCGTGCTGTCCCTGTCCCTGGGAGTGTTTGATGGGGGGGGGACAGTGTAGAGGGAGCTTTACTCTGTATCTAACCCCGTGATATCCCTGTCCCTGGGAGTGTTTGATGGGGGGACAGTGTAGAGGGAGCTTTACTCTGTATCTAACCCGTGCTGTCCCTGTCCCTGGGAGTGTTTGATAGGGGGACAGTGTAGAGGGAGCTCTACTCTGTATCTAACCCCGTGATATTCCTGTCCCTGGGAGTGTTTGATGGGGGGAACAGTGTAGAGGAAGCTTTACTCTGTATCTAACCCCGTGCTGTCCCTGTCCCTGGGAGTGTTTGATGGGGGGACAGTGTAGAGGGAGCTTTACTCTGTGTCTAACCCCGTGCTGTCCCTGTCCCTGGGAGTGTTTGATGGGGGACAGTGTAGAGGGAGCTTTACTCTGTATCTAACCCCGTGCTGTCCCTGTCCTGGGAGTGTTTGATGGGGGGACAGTGTAGAGGAAGTTTTACTCAGTCCCTGTCCCTGGGAGTGTTTGATGGGGAGTGACAGTGTAGAGGGAGCTTTCCTCAGTCCCTGCCCGGGGAGTGTTTGCTGGGGGACAGTGTAGAGGGAGCTTTCCTCAGTCCCTGTCCCGGGGAGTGTTTGCTGTGGGACAGTGTAGAGGGAGCTTTCCTCAGTCCCTGTCCCTGGGAGTGTTTGCTGGGGGACAGTGTAGAGGGAGCTTTCCTCAGTCCCTGTCCCGGGGAGTGTTTGCT
>NW_026867522.1:40178-77149 GCF_020745735.1 Hemiscyllium ocellatum
GAGTAACAGAGATAGAGAGTGAGTAACAGAGATAGAGAGTGGGTAACGGAGATAGAGAGTGGGTAATGGAGATAGAGAGTGGGTAATGGAGATAGAGAGTGGGCAATGGAGACAGAAAGTAGGCAATGGAGATTGAGAGTGGGCAATGGAGATAGAGCGTGGGTAGTGGAGATAGAGAGTGGGTAATGGTGATAGAGAGTGGGTAGTGGAGATAGAGAGTAGACAATGGAGATAGAGTGTGGGTAACAGAGATAGAGAGTGCGTAACAGAGATAGAGTGTAGACAATGCACATAGAGTGTGGTTAATAGAGATAGAGTGTGGTTAAGAGAGATAGAGAGTGGGTAACGGAGATAGAGATTGGGTAATGGAGATAGAGATTGGGTAATGGAGATAGAGAGAGGGTAATGGAGATAGAGAGTTGGTAATGGAGATAGAGACTGGGCAGTGGAGATAGAGAGTGGTTAATAGAGTTAGAGAATGAGATAGAGACTGGGTAACGGAGATAGAGAGTGGATAGTGGAGATAGAGAGTGGGTAACAGAGATAGAGATTGGATAATGGAGATAGAGCGTGGCTAGTGGAGATAGAGAGTGGCTAATGGGGATAGAGAGTGGGTAACGGAGATAGAGAGTGGGTAATGGAGATAGAGAGTGGGTAGTGGAGATAGAGAGTGGGTAATGAGGTAGAGAGTAGTTAATGGAACTAGAGAGTGGGTGATGGAGATAGAGAGTGGGTGATGGAGATAAAGAGTGGGTAACAGAGATAGAGATTGGGTAACGGAGATTGAGAGTGGGTAGTGGAGATAGAGAGTGGGTAATTGGGATAGAGAGTGGGTAATGGAGATAGAGAGTGGGTATTGGAGATAGAGAGTGGGTAATTGGGATAGAGAGTGGGTAATGGAGATAGAGAGTGGGTATTGGAGATAGAGAGTGGGTAATTGGGATAGAGAGTGGGTTATTGGGATAGAGAGTGGGTAATGGAGATAGAGAGTGGGTAATGGAGATAGAGATTGGGTAATGGAGATAGAGAGTGGGTAGTGGAGATAGAGAGTGGGTAATGAGGTAGAGAGTAGTTAATGGAACTAGAGAGTGGGTAATGGAGATAAAGAGTTGGTAACAGAGATAGAGAATGGGTAACGGAGATCGAGAGTGGGTAGTGGAGATAGAGAGTGGGAGACGGCAAGACAGTGTTGGTAATGGGGAGAGAGTGGGTAACGGAGATAGAGAGAGGGTAGTGGAGATAGAGAGTGGGTAGTGGAGATAGAGAGTGGGTAACGGAGAGAGAGAGTGGGTAGTGGAGATAGAGAGTGGGTAACAGTGATAGAGAGTGGGTAATGGAGATAGAGAGTGGGTAACAGTGATAGAGAGTGGGTAATGGAGATAGAGAGTGGGTAACAGAGATAGAGAGTGGGTAATTGGGTAGAGATTAGGTAATGGAGATACAGAGTGGGTAATGGAGATAGAGAGGGTAGTGGAGATAGAGAGAGGGCAGTGGGGATAGAGAGTGGTTAATGGAAATAGAGAGTAGACAATGAAGATAGAGTGTGGGTAACAGAGATATAGAGTGGGTAATAGAGATAGAGAGTAGGTAACAGAGATAGAGAGTGGGTAATGGAGATAGAGAGTGGGTAACGGAGATAGAGATTGGGTAACGGAGATAGAGAGTGGGTAATGGAGATAGAGCGTGGGTAGTGGAGATAGAGAGTGGGTAATGGAGATAGAGAGTGGCTAATGGAGATAGAGAGTGGCTAATGGAGATAGAGAGGTGGCAATGGAG
Source organism: Hemiscyllium ocellatum (assembly GCF_020745735.1). Taxonomy (NCBI): domain Eukaryota; kingdom Metazoa; phylum Chordata; class Chondrichthyes; order Orectolobiformes; family Hemiscylliidae; genus Hemiscyllium; species Hemiscyllium ocellatum. Next base: position 41,955 of record NW_026867522.1, read on the forward strand.
ATAGAGAGTGGGTAACAGAGATAGAGAGTGGGTAACGGAGATAGAGAGTGGGTAACGGAGATAGAGATTGGGTAACGGAGATAGAGATTGGGTAGTGGAGATAGAGAGTGGGTAATGAGGTAGAGAGTAGTTAATGGAACTAGAGAGTGGGTAATGGAGATAAAGAGTTGGTAACAGAGATAGAGAATGGGTAACGGAGATTGAGAGTGGGTAGTGGAGATAGAGAGTGCGTAATGGAGATAGAGAGTGGCTAATGGAGATAGAGAGTGGCTAATAGAGATAGAGATTGGATAGTGGAGATAGAGAGTGGGTAACGGCGATAGAGATTGGGTAATGGAGATAGAGACTGGGCAGTGGAGAAAGAGAGTGGGTAATGGAGGTAGAGAGTGGGTAATGGAGATAGAGAGTGGGGAACGGAGATAGAGAGTGGGTAATGGAGATAGAGATTGGGTAATGGAGATAGAGAGTGGGTAATGGAGATAGAGAGAGGGTAATGGAGATAGAGAGTTGGTAATGGAGATAGAGACTGGGCAGTGGAGATAGAGAGTGGTTAATAGAGTTAGAGAATGAGATAGAGACTGGGTAACGAAGATAGAGAGTGGGTAGTGGAGATAGAGAGTGGAAAATGGAAGGAGAGAGTGGGTAATGGAGATAGAGAGTGGGTAATTGGGATAGAGAGTGGTTAATAGAGATAGAGAGTGGGTAGTGGAGATAGAGAGTGGGTAGTGGAGATAGAGAGTGGGTAATGGAGATAGAGAGTGGGTAGTGGAGATAGAGAGTAGACAATGGAGATAGAGAGTGGGTAACAGAGATAGAGAGTGTGTAACGGAGATCGAGAGTGGGAAACGGAGATAGAGAGTGGGTAACAGAGATAGAGAGTGGGTAATTGGGATAGAGAGTGGGTAATTGGGATAGAGAGTGGGGAACGGAGATAGAGAGTGGGTAACAGAGATAGAGAGTGGGTAATTGGGATAGAGAGTGGGTAATTGGGATAGAGAGTGGGTAATGGAGATAGAGAGTGGGTAACAGAGATAGAGAGTGGGTAACGGAGATAGAGAGTGGGCAATGGAGACAGAAAGTAGGCAATGGAGATTGAGAGTGGGTAATGGAGATTGAGAGTGAGTAATGGAGATAGAGAGTGGGTAATAGAGATAGAGAGCAGGTAATGGAGATAGAGAGAGTGTAGTGGAGAAAGAGAGTGGGTAATGGAGGTAGAGAGTGGGTAATGGATGTAGAGAGTGTGTAACGGAGATAGAGAGTGGGTAACGGAGATAGAGAGTGGGTAATGGAGGTAGAGAGTGGGTAATGGAGATAGAGCGTGGGTAGTGGAGATAGAGAGTAGACAATGGAGATAGAGAGTGGGTAACAGAGATAGAGAGTGGGTAACGTAGATAGAGAGTGGCTAATGGAGATAGAGAGTGGGTAACGGAGATAGAGAGTGTGTAACGGAGATAGAGAGTGTGTAACGGAGGTAGAGAGTGGGTAATGGAGGTAGAGAGTGGGTAATGGAGATAGAGATTGAGTAATGGAGATAGAGATTGGGTAATGGAGATAGAGAGTTGGTAATGGAGATTGAGACTGGGTAATGGAGATAAAGATTGGGTAATGGAGATAGAGACTGGGCAGTGGAGATAGAGAGTGGTTAATAGAGTTAGAGAATGAGATAGAGACTGGGTAACGGAGATAGAGAGTGGGTAGTGGAGATAGAGAGTGGAAAATTGAAAGAGAGAGTGGGTAATGGAGATAGAGAGTGGGTAATTGGGATAGAGAGTGGGTAATGGAGATAGAGAGTGGGTAATGGAGATAGAGAGTGGTTAATAGAGATAGAGAGTGGGTAACAGAGATAGAGAGTGGGTAACAGAGATAGAGAGTGGGTAAAGGAGATAGAGCGTGGGTAGTGGAGATAGAGAGTAGATAATGGAGATAGAGAGTGGGTAACAGAGATAGAGAGAGGGTAATGGAGATAGAGAGTGTGAAGTGGAGATAGAGTGTAGACAATGGAGAGTGTGGTTAATAGAGAAAGAGTGTGGTTAATAGAGATAGCGAGTGGGTAACGGAGATAGAGAGTGGGTAATGGAGCTAGAGAGTGGGTAATGGAGCTAGAGATTGGATAACGGAGATAGAGATTGGGTAACGGAGATAGAGAGAGGGTAGTGGAGAAAGAGAGTGGGTAATGGAGGTAGAGAGTGGCTAATGGAGATAGAGAGTGGGTAACGGAGATAGAGAGTGGCTAATGGAGATAGAGACTTGGTAACAGAGATAGAGAGTGGGTAACGGAGATAGAGAGTGGGTAACGGAGAAAGAGAGTGGGTAATAGAGGTAGAGAGTGGGTAATGGAGATAGAGAGTGGGTAATGGAGATAGAGAGTGGTAAAGGAGATAGAGAGTGGGTAATGGAGATAGAGATTGGGTAATGGAGATAGAGAGTTGGTAATGGAGATAGAGACTGGGTAACGGAGGTAGAGAGTGGGTAATAGAGTTAGAGAATGAGATAGAGACTGGGTAACGGAGATAGAGAGTGGGTAGCGGAGATAGAGAGTGGAAAATGGAAGGAGAGAGTGGGTAATGGAGATAGAGAGTGGGTAATTGGGATAGAGAGTGGGTAATTGTGATAGAGAGCAGGTATTGATGATAGAGAATGGGTAACGGAGATAGAGAGTGGGTAATGAGGTAGAGAGTGGGTAATGGAGATAAAGAGTGGGTAAAAGAGATAAAGAGTGGGTAACAGAGATAGAGATTGGGTAACGGAGATCGAGAGTTGGTGGTGGTGATAGAGAGTGGGTAATGGAGATAGAGAGTGGGTAGTGGAGATAGAGAGTGGGTAATGAGGTAGAGTGTAGTTAATGGAGCTAGAGAGTGGGCAATGGAGATAGAGACTGGGTAACGGAGATAGAGATTGGGTAGTGGAGATAGAGAGTGGGTAACGGAAATAGAGATTGGGTAATGAAGATAGAGCGTGGCTAGTGGAGATAGAGAGTGGCTAATGGAGATAGAGAGTGGGTAACGGAGATAGAGAGTGGGTAACGGAGATAGAGAGTGGGTAATGAGGTAGAGAGTGGGTAGTGGAGATAGAGAGTGGGTAATGAGGTAGAGAGTGGGTAGTGGAGATAGAGAGTGGGTAATGAGGTAGAGAGTAGTTAATGGAACTAGAGAGTGGGTAATGGAGATAAAGAGTGGGTAACAGAGATAGAGATTGGGTAACGGAGATTGAGAGTGGGTAGTAGAGATAGAGAGTGGGTAATGGAGATAGAGAGTGGGTAACGGAGGTAGAGACTGGGTAACGGAGATAGAGATTGGGTAATGGAGATAGAGACTGGGCAGTGGAGATAGAGAGTGGTTAACAGAGTTAGAGAATGAGATAGAGACTGGGTAACGGAGATAGAGAGTGGGTAGTGGAGATAGAGAGTGGAAAATTGAAGGAGAGAGTGGGTAATGGAGATAGAGAGTGGGTAATTGGGATAGAGAGTGGGTAATGGAGATAGAGAGTGGGTAATGGAGATAGAGAGTGTGTAATGCAGATAGAGAGTGGGTAATGGAGATAGAGAGTGGGTAATGGAGATAGAGAGTGGTTAATAGAGATAGAGAGTGGGTAACAGAGATAGAGATTGGGTAACAGAGGTAGAGAGTGGGTAACAGAGATAGAGAGTGGGTAAAGGAGATAGAGAGTGGGTAGTGGAGATAGAGAGTAGACAATGGAGATAGAGAGTGGGTAACAGAGATAGAGAGAGGGTAATGGAGATAGAGAGTGTGAAGTGGAGATAGAGTGTAGACAATGGAGAGTGTGGTTAATAGAGATAGAGTGTGGTTAATAGAGATAGAGAGTGGGTAACGGAGCTAGAGAGTGGGTAATGGAGCTAGAGATTGGATAACGGAGATAGAGATTGGGTAACGGAGATAGAGAGAGGGTAGTGGAGAAAGAGAGTGGGTAATGGAGGTAGAGAGTGGCTAATGGAGATAGAGAGTGGGTAACGGAGATAGAGAGTGGCTAATGGAGATAGAGAGTGGGTAATGGAGATAGAGAGTGGGTAATGGAGATTGAGAGTGGGTAATGGAGATAGAGAGTGGTAAAGGAGATAGAGAGTGGGTAACGGAGATAGAGAGTGGGTAATGGAGAAAGAGAGTGGGTAATGGAGGTAGAGAGTGGGTAATGGAGATAGAGAGTGGTAAAGGAGATAGAGAGTGGGTAATGGAGATAGAGATTGGGTAATGGAGATAGAGAGTTGGTAATGGAGATAGAGACTGGGTAACGGAGGTAGAGAGTGGGTAATAGAGTTAGAGAATGAGATAGAGACTGGGTAACGGAGATAGAGAGTGGGTAGTGGAGATAGAGAGTGGAAATTGGAAGGAGAGAGTGGGTAATGAAGATAGAGAGTGGGTAATTGGGATAGAGAGTGGGTAATTGTGATAGAGAGTGGGTATTGATGATAGAGAATGGGTAACGGAGATAGAGAGTGGGTAATGAGGTAGAGAGTAGTTAATGGAGCTAGAGAGTGGGTAACAGAGATAGAGAGTTGGTAACAGAGATAGAGATTGGGTAGTGGAGATAGAGATTGTGTAATGGAGATAGAGATTGGGTAATGGAGATAGAGCATGGATAGTGGAGATAGAGAGTGGGTAATGGAGATAGAGAGTGGGTAATGGAGATGGAGTGTGGGTAATGTGGATAGAGAGTGGGTAACAGAGATAGAGAGTGGGTAAGGAGTTAGAGAGTAGATAATGGAGCTAGAGAGTGTTCATTGGAGATCGAGAGTGGGTAATGGAGGTCGAGAGTGGGTAATGGAGATTGAGAGTGGGTAACAGAGATAGAGAGTGGGTAATGGAGATAGAGAGTGGTAGTGGAGATAGAGAGTGGGTAAGGAGGTAGAGAGTAGGTAATGGAGCTAGAGAGTGGGTAACGGAGATAGAGAGTGGGTAACGGAGACAGAGAGTGGGTAATGGAGATAGAGAGTGGGTAATGGAAGGAAAGAGTGGGTAATGGACATAGAGAGTGGGTAATGGAGATAGAGCGTGGGTAATGGAGATAGAGAGTGGGTATGGAGATAGAGAGTAGACAATGGAGATAGAGAGGAGGCAATGGAGATAGAGTGTTGGCAACAGAGATGTAGAGTTGGTAACAGAGATAGAGTGGGTATCAGAGATAGAGAGTGGGTAACAGAGATAGAGAATGGGCAATGGAGACAGAATGTAGGCAATGGAGATTGAGAGTGGGTCATGGAGATTGAGAGTGGGTCATGGAGATAGAGAGTGGCTAATGGAGATAGAGAGGAGGCAATGGAGATAGAGAGTGGGTAACAGAGTTGGAGAGTGGGTAATTGGGTACAGATTAGGTAATGGAGATACAGAGTGAGTAATGGAGATAGAGAGTGGGTAATGGAGATAGAGATTGGTAGTGGAGATAGAGAGTGGCTAATGGAGATAGAGCGTGGATAGTGGAGATAGAGAATGGGTAATGGAGATAGAGAAGAGGCAATGGAGATAGAGAGTGGGTAACAGTGATAGAGAGTGGGTAACAGTGATAGAGAGTGGGTAATGGAGATAGAGAGTGGTAGTGGAGATAGAGAGTGGGAAATTGGGTAGAGATTAGGTAATGGAGATAGAGAGTGGGTAATGGAGATGGAGAGTGGGTAGTGGAGATCGAGAGTGGGTAATGAGGTATTTTTCGCTTCCCCGGTCCCCAACGCCTTATTTTCACTATGGACATCCAGTCCCTGCACACCTCCATCCCCCATCACGAAGGACTCAAAGCCCTCCGCTTCTTCCTTTCCCGCCGCACTAACCAGTACCCTTCCACTGACACCCTCCTTCGACTGACTGAACTGGTCCTCACCCTGAATAACTTCTCTTTTCAATCCTCCCACTTCCTCCAAACTAAAGGAGTTGCCATGGGCACCCGCATGGGCCCCAGCTATGCCTGCCTCTTTGTAGGATATGTGGAACAGTCCATCTTCCGCAACTACACTGGCACCACCCCCCACCTTTTCCTCCGCTACATCGATGACTGTATCGGCGCTGCCTCGTGCTCCCACGAGGAGGTTGAACAGTTCATCAACTTTACTAACACCTTCCATCCCGACCTGAAATTCACCTGGACTGTCTCAGACTCCTCCCTCCCCTTCCTAGACCTTTCCATTTCTATCTCGGGCGACCGACTCAACACAGACATCTATTATAAACCGACTGACTCCCACAGCTACCTGGACTACACCTCCTCCCACCCTGCCCCCTGTAAAAACGCCATCCCATATTCCCAATTCCTTCGTCTCCGCCGCATCTGCTCCCAGGAGGACCAATTCCAACACCGCACAACCCAGATGGCCTCCTTCTTCAAGGACCGCAGATTCCCCCCAGACGTGATCGACGATGCCCTCCACCGCATCTCCTCCACTTCCCGCTCCTCCGCCCTTGAGCCCCGCTCCTCCAACCGCCACCAAGACAGAACCCCACTGGTTCTCACCTACCACCCCACCAACCTGCGCATACAACGTATTATCCGCCGCCATTTCCGCCACCTCCAAACGGACCCCACCACCAAGGATATATTTCCCTCCCCTCCCCTATCAGCGTTCCGCAAGGACCACTCCCATCGTGACTCCCTTGTCAGATCCACACCCCCCACCAACCCAACCTCCACCCCCGGCACCTTCCCCTGCAACCGCAGGAAATGTAAAACTTGCGCCCACACCTCCACACTCACTTCCCTCCAAGGCCCCAAGGGATCCTTCCATATCCGCCACAAGTTCACCTGTACCTCCACACACATCATCTATTGCATCCGCTGCACCCGATGTGGCCTCCTCTATATTGGTGAGACAGGCCGCTTACTTGCGGAACGCTTCAGAGAACACCTCTGGGCCGCCCGAACCAACCAACCCAATCACCCCGTGGCTCAACACTTTAACTCCCCCTCCCACTCCACCGAGGACATGCAGGTCCTTGGACTCCTCCACCGGCAGAACACAACTACACGACGGCTGGAGGAGGAGCGCCTCATCTTCCGCCTGGGAACCCTCCAACCACAAGGTATGAATTCAGATTTCTCCAGCTTCCTCATTTCCCCTCCCCCCACCTTGTCTCAGTCGGTTCCCTCAACTCAGCACCGCCCTCCTAACCTGCAATCCTCTTCCTGACCTCTCCGCCCCCACCCCACTCCGGCCTATCACCCTCACCTTGACCTCCTTCCACCTATCCCACCTCCATCGCCCCTCCCCCTAGTCCCTCCTCCCTACCTTTTATCTCAGCCGGCTTGGCTCTCTCTCTCTTATTCCTGATGAAGGGCTTATGCTCGAAACGTCGAATTCTCTATTCCTGAGATGCTGCCTAACCTGCTGTGCTTTGACCAGCAACACATTTGCAGTAATGAGGTAGAGAGTAGGTAATGGAACTAGAGAGTGGGCAATGGAGATAGAGAGTGGGTAGTGGAGATAGAGAATGGTAATGAAGATAGAGAGTAGGCAATGGAGTTAAGAGTGGGTAATGGAGATAGAGAGTGGGTAATGGAGATAGAGAGTTGGCAATGGAGGTAAGAGTGGGTAATAGAGATAGTGAGTGGGTAATGGAGATAGAGAGTGGGTAACAGAGATAGAGAGTGGGTCACAGAGATGGAGAGTGGGTCACAGAGATGGAGAGTGGGTAATGGAGATGGAGAGTGGGTAGTGGAGATTGAGAGTGGGTAATGATGTAGAGAGTGGGCAATGGAGATAGAGAGTGGGTAATGGAGATAGAGAGTGGGTAATGGAGATAGAGAGTGGGTAATGGAGATAGAGAGTAGGAAATGGAGTTAAGAGTGGGTAATAGAGATAGAGAGTAGGTAATGGAGCTAGAGAGTGGGCAATGGAGATAGAGAGTGGGTAATAGAAATAGAGAGTGGGTAATAGAGACACAGAGTGGGTAGTGGAGATAGAGAGTGGGTAATGGAGATAGAGTGTGGTAGTGGAGATAGAGAGTGGGAAATTGGGTAGAGATTAGGTAATGGAGATGGAGAGTGGGTAAGGTGTAGACAGTAGATAATGGAGCTAGAGAGTGTTCAATGGAGATAGAGAGTGGGTAATGGAGATAGAGAGTGGCTAATGGAGATAGAGAGGAGGCAATAGAGATAGAGAGTGGGTAACAGAGATAAGAGAGTGGATAACAGAGATAGAGAGTGGGTAAAGGAGATAGAGAGTGGGTAATAGAGATAGAGAGTAGACAATGGAGATAGAGTGTGGGTAACAGAAATATAGAGTGGGTAACAGATAGAGAGTGGGTAATGGAGATAGAAAGTGTGAAGTGGAGATAGAGAGTTGGTAATGGAGATAAAGAGTGGGCAATGGAGATAGAGAGTGGGCAGTGGAGATAGAGAGTGGGAAATTGAGTAGAGATTAGGTAATGGAGATGGAGAGTGGGTCATGGAGATAGAGAGTGGGTAAGGAGGTAGACAGTAGATAATGGAGCTAGAGAGTGTTCAATGGAGATAGAGAGTGGGTAATGGAGATAGAGAGTGGGTAATGGAGATAGAGAGGAGGCAATAGAGATAGAGAGTGGGTAACAGAGATAAGGCAGTGGGTAACAGAGATAGAGAGTGGATAATGGAGCTAGAGAGTGGGTAATGGAGATGGAGAGTGGGTAACGGAGAGAGAGAGTGGGTAATGGACATAGAGAGTGGGTAATGGAGATAGAGAGTGGGTAATGGAGCTAGAGAGTGGGTAATGGAGATGGAGAGTGGGTAACGGAGAGAGAGAGTGGGTAATGGACATAGAGAGTGGGTAATGGACATAGAGAGTGGGTAATAGAGATAGAGAGGAGGGAAATGGAGATAGAGAGTGGGTAATGGAGATAGAGAGTGGGTAATGGAGATAGAGAGTGGGTAATGGAGATAGAGAGTGGGTAATAGAGATAGAGAGTGTGTAGTAGAAATGGGGAGTGGGTCATGGAGATAGAGCATGGGTAAGAGAGGTAGACAGTGGATAATAGTGCGTGTTGGTAATGGTGGGAAAGAGTCAATAAAGGAGAAAGAGAGTGGGGAATGGAGAGAATGTGCATGGGAGAGAGAGTGTGGGTCAGGGAGAGAGTGTGGTTAAGGGAGTGTGCGTGGGTAATGAAGTGAGAGTGTGGGTAAATGAGAGAGGGAGAGAGAGAATGGCTACGGGAGAGTAGGCAATATAGTGAGTGTAGGTTAGTGAGAGAGGGATAGAGTAAAAGAGTGTGGATAATAGAGAGAGTGAGTAATGGGGAGAGACTATGGGTAAGGGAGAGAGAGTGTGGGTATGGGGGAGGGAGTGAGTGGTTCAGAGAGGCATGGTGGGTGATGGTGTTAATAGACAGGGTGTGGGTAGGAGAGAGATGCAGAGAGGGTAATGGAGAGAGAGTGTGTGTGTAGGTGAGTGATACAGAGAGGTTAGATTACTTACAGTGTGGAAACAGGCCCTTCGGCCCAACAAGTTCACACCGACCCGCCAAAGTGCAACCCACCCAGACCCCTACATTTACCCCTTACCTAACACTACGGGCAATTTAGCATGGCCAATTCACATGACCCGCACATCTTTGGACTGTGGGAGGAAACCGGAGCACCCGGAGGAAACCCACGCAGACACGGGGAGAACGTGCAAACTCCACACAGTCAGTCACCTGAGGTGGGAATTGAACCCGGGTCTCAGGCGCTGTGAGGCAGCAGTGCTAAACACTGTGCCACCCACGGTTAATACACGGTTAATATAGAGATAGTGAGAGGGTAACAGAGCGTGAGTGTGGCTAAGAGAGAGTTACAGAGCTTGTAACAGAAAGAGTGTGTGGGTGAAAGAGGGAGAGAAAGAGGGAGTGAGAGATGGAGAGCACAAGGTATAGAGTTTGTTAGAGGAAGAATGGGTAACAGAGGGAGGGAGATACAGAGTTTATTACAGTGAGACTAAGAGAGAGATGGGTAACAGAGAGGGAGAGAGATATGGAGTGAGTCACAGAAAGAGAGATGGGTAACAGGAAAGAACAGAGTGGGTGACAGAGCAACTTAAAGACATAAAGATAGAGTAGGGAAGAGATTCATGGAGGGTAATAGAGAGCGCGAGATAGAGGGACAGACTGACAATGAGATCGGAGAGTCAAAATAACAGAAAACATAGAGAACAAGATAAATAAAACAGAAAGAAAGTGACCAGAGAGAGAGAGAGGAAAATGTGATCTCAAGGAGGAAGTGACTAGCACAAGGAAAGCTGAGAAAGGACAGAGAGTAATGGACAGTTATCGGAAGCTGAGAAAGGGAGCCATGCAGCAAGCTCTTAGAAAAGACAAGACAGCACAAAGTGTAGGGAGAGAACTGTGGGGAGGGAGAGAAAGAATACAAAAAGAGGAAGCTCAGAGAAAAAGAGAGTAGCACACAGAATGAGAGAGAAAGACAGAGTGAAAAGAGCCGAGAGAGTGAGAGAGACCTGAGATACAGACAGTGAGAGAGAGTGAGAGGAAGAGAGAGGCAGAATAATACAGTGCGATGGAGATCAGGGAGTCTGTCACAGAAATATCAGCGATAAAGAGAAAAACAGAGAGCTCAGAGAGACTGAGCAACACAGTGAAAGAGGGACATGATGGTGATTAACAGCAAAGTCAGAAAGTAATAGAAATGTAGAGGCCAAAGTCTCAAAGAGAGAGAGAGACAGTATAGCACAGAATATAAGAGAGTTCAGAGATATACCCAGAGAAAACAACAACAATACACCCTCTGGCTGAAAGATAGGGACACTACCATTCCATCATGAGCACCAGTTGCTGCAGTTTTTTTTTGTTAGTGGCCATTAAGATACTTTGTGACAGAGACAGGGGTATGTTAACAGTTATCAGAGAAACAAAAGGAAAATTTCAGAATAACATAATTATCTTTCCCTCAGCAGATGCTACAGTTTATGACATGGAATTGGATTAAGTCAGAGATCTTTTGTATGTGAACAAGCCAGCAGACTGAGCACAGTACAACCTATAGAACATCTACATCAGGGTTAGAGAGGCAATGATAGAGAGAAACAGAGTAAGATAAAATGAGATGGGAGAGGGAGAGTATCAAATAACAAATATAGCAATAAGTAAGGCCACCTCGATGGTTCAGTGGTTAGTACGATTGCCTCAAATTGCTAAGGACCCAAGTTCAGTTCCACCCTTGGGTGACTAGCTGTGTGGAATTTGGACATTGTCTACGTGGGACCCCACCAGATGCTCCGATTTCCCTCCACAGTCCAGGGACGTGCAGGTTAGGTGGATTAGCCGTGGGGTGGGGTAAAGGGATGGATCTGGATGGGATGCACTTCAGCAAGTGACTGTGGACTTGATGAACCAAATAGTCTGCTTTCACACAGTAAGAATTCTGAGATTCTATAAAGGTGTGAATATTCCTTCCATGATTCACTAGTGTGAGTTATAAAGCTGTAAGCATAGAAACAAAACCTTCAGTCCAACTCATCCACGCCAACCAGATAGTCTAAATTAATCTAGTCCCACTTTCCAGCACCCGGCCCATATCCCTGTAAACCCTTCCTATTCATATACCCATCCAGATGCCTTTTAAATGTTGCAATTGTACCAGCCTCCACCACATCCTCTGGCAGCTCATTCCATACACGTACCACCCTCTGGGTGAAAACGTTGTCCCTTAGGTCTCTTTTAAATCTTTCCCCTTTAACCTATGCCCTCTAGTTTTGGACTCCCCCACCCTGAGGAAAAGACCTTGAACACTCACTCTGTCCATGCCCCTCATGATTTTATAAACCACTATAAAGTCACCCCTCAGCATCCGAAACATAAGCTGGAAGGAACTAAGGGTTATAGTGAGCAGGCAGATGAGTGGGGCTGAGTCTATGAAAATATCAGTCACGATCTTAATGAATGGGAAAGCAGGCTTGAGGGGCTGAATGGTCTACCTCTGCTCCTGAGGAAGCATCATCTTTAAGCTTTGGTTTCTGAATTTTTCTTTCATTGATTAAGTTGTCTGCTCACCTGATATTCATACATCAGCTGAGAAGGACGGAAGCAGCTGGACTCATTCGGAGTATCCCTACTGCAACATAGTAACAAGGGATATTCCTTTTTTTCCAAACCTTTGGATTGTCTTGGCAATTAGCTCTCATCATGGTCTTCAAATGATGCTGAGAGGCTGCAGGGTGACTTGGACAGACTGGCTGAGTGGTCAAATACTTGGCAAATGCAATATAATGTGGATATTCAAAGTCTGTGCGAAGATTTATAGCTCGGGTGCTCGTTGTTGTGGTACTGTTCACTGAGCTGGGAATTTGTGTTGCAGACGTTTCGTCCCCTGTCTAGGTGACATCTTCAGTGCTTGGGAGCCTCCTGTGAAGTGCTTCTGTGATCATTCCTCCGGCATTTATAGTGATTTGTCTCTGCTGCTGCCACTTTCTGCAGTGGCTGGTATATTAGATTAGATTACTTACAGTATGGAAACAGGCACTTCGGCCCAACAAGTCCACACCGACCCGCCGAAGCGCAACCCACCCTTACCCCTACATTTACCCCTTACCTAACACTACAGGCAATATTGGGTCCAGGTCTATCAACAAACACATTGACCTGGACCCAATATACCAGCCACTGCAGACCAAGCACTGAGGATGTCACCTAGACAGGGGACGAAACGTCTGCAACACAAATTCCCAGCTCGGCGAACAGAACCACAACAATAATGTGGATAAATGTGAGGTTATCCACTTTGGTCATTAAAGCAGGAAGGCAGATTATTATCTGAATGGTGGCAGTTTAGGAAAAGGTGAGGTGTAACATGACCTGGGTATCATGGTGGGACAATCGCTGACGGTTGGTATACAGGTGCAGCAGGCCGTGAGGAAAGCTAATGACATGCTGGCCTTTATAGTGAGAGGATTGGAGTATCGAACTAAGGATGTCTTGTTGCAGCTGTACAGGGCCTTGGTGAGGCCACACCTGGAGTATTGTCTGCAGTTTTGGTCTCTGAGTCTGAGCAAGGACATTCTTGTTATTGAGTGAGTTGAGTGAAGGTTCACCAGCCTGATTCCCGGGATGGCAGGACTGACATATGAAGAAAGACCCGATCAACCCGGCTTGTACTTGCTGGAATTTAGTAGAATGAGGGGGAATCTCTTAGAAACATAAAGTCCTGATGGGACTGGACAGGATAGATGCGGGAAAAATGTTCCTGATGTTGGGGAAGTCCAGAACTATGGGTCACATTCTATGACTTAAGGGTAAGCCATTCAACACTGAGATGAGGAAGAATTTCTTCACTCAGAGAGCTGGGAATCTGTGGAATTCTGTCCCACAAGAAGCTGTAGGGGCCAGTTCATTGGATATATTCAAGAGGGAGCTGGATGTGGCCCTTGCAGATAAAGGGATCACAGCCAATGGGGAGAAAGTGAGAATGGGATACTGAGATTGCATGATCAGCCACGATCATATTAAATGGTGGTACAGGCTTGAGGGACCGAATGGCCTACTCCTGTGCCTATTTTCTGTGTTTCTGTTTCTAAAGTTTGATGCCCTTTTCCAAATTCTCCTTGAGACTGAGAATGATAAATGGCTGTAAATTGTTATATTCCTGAGCCAACAATTATTTCATTGAATATCTCTGACATAAACTGGAATCTTGATCTGATTGTATTTCTTCACATAATTTATGTCTTGAATAAAATTGAACTAATTCCCTGTTCCCATTTTCACAATTAAGCGCTGATGCCTAATGCACAATTCTTCTGCTAAGCAGTTCTTTAAAATTTAGTATTGGAATTGAAGGGGCAAGATTAATCGAGGATTTGGTTTTCCTCACTACCTGACATGCTTGGCATATCTGACATTGTTTGACCACTTCTTTATGTCACCATGAGCAATACACATTTCAATGTTTTAGCCCATGACCTCTTAATAATTAAATAAGCTGTCATTGGAAATTCAACTGCCACTCGTGAGATTTTATTTGAATGCTCAGATAGAACTACCACCAGATAAACTGCCCTCCCCCCCGCCCCCCTTCTTCATTGGCTTGTAACTGAGGTGGTCCCTGTTTTTCCTTTAAGACTTTATCTTATGTATATAGCACTTGGATATTGATTCGGATTCAATCACTGAGTGGGCTGCTTAGTGTTATGTTTTCTATTCAGAATCTATTGATTGTGTTTCTATTGGAGAAGCTAAGCGAAACAGGTAAACCTTATTTTGGTAAATTTTAATTTTTTTGATAAATTTTATCTAATGACTGGATTTCCAAGTCATTTCCATCGTCCATTGATTCCTTGTCCTCCTGTCTACATCTATGGGCTTGAGATCTAGTCACAACACAGTCAGGAAGCAGCACAGGTGTTTGGCATCTCCTGTAGCACCCCAGTTACTCTGAATTGCACTGAGTGTTCCACCAGCCTTAGTGAGGCTAATATTTTTGAACCACCCAGATCATTCTCCAAAGATACGACCTCACTATTAATTGTCAGGCTTCAATCCAACTTTATATAATGGGACTGTTTTGTAACCTCTGTTTGTCCCTTCATTAACCCCTTCTGGAAAACAAACAATATCATTATGCAGCAATTGGATTTGAAGGAGGAGCAGGTTACTGCAGTTGCTGGAATCTGTACTGAAAACAAAACTTGTTGGAGACCGCAGCTGGTCAGGCAGCATCTGTGGAGAGAGAGCAAGGTAATGTTCTATGTTTAGATGACTCTTCAGTAGAGATTTTTGTAATGCTCTCAGCATCAGCATCTGACTTGGTCCAGTGTCTCTCAATATCTTTATTTATTTGCCTTGAAGTACCCTCACCTTTTGAAGTAAAATACTCAGAACACCCAGCCGTCTGATCCTCTTTGTCAATACTTAAAAGATAAATTTTCATGACTGTATTGAGACAACCCTTGCTTGTTATTGTATTCAAGGGAAGCATGTTCTCTTTATGCTCGCGCCGCAGTTATTCTGCTTACTTCCTTTACAGATGTCCCCTTTCTGAAGAGTGTTTAGGCCTCAAACTGGTCTCCCATTTAACTTTCAACAATTGGGTTTGGTATGTCCAGGGGAAAGTGGGGATTGCAGATGCTGGAGACCAGAGTGGAAAAGTGTGGCACTGGAAAAGCACAGCAGGTCAGGCAGCATCCGAGGAGCAGGAGAATCGACATTTCGGGTATAAGCCCTTCATCAAGGAGAGATTATTCCCAAAATATCGGTTCTCCTACTCCTCGGATGCTGCCTGATCCGTTGTACTTTTCCCGTGCCACACCTTTTGACTTCAGGATGTTCAGTATTATGACAATGTTTCTTCCATTATGGTTCTAGCATTGTCTTTATTTCTCTGTATATTCTCCCAAATATTACCTCTTCCATTCATAGGTTTTCCACTGTTCAATGTCCTTATAGATTCCTAAATGAGCATCTCCGTATGTGAGATAAAATATTCATCAGAACTGCTGCTCCATGATCGATGCTCATCCAAAAGCAGTTTTAGGTTTCCATCCTCATCATCAGAACTTTCCTTGTGTTCTCAAACTTTCTTTTTCTTACTTCAGTAATCAAAATCATTATTTCTTTTTCTCTTGCAGGTTCTCCAGGTGACTTCCGATTGGACATCTTTCTTGTCATCCTGAATTGTAACTGATACATTCCAAAGCCAAGCTCATACACCTTATGTATTACCTTTTTAATCTTTTCGTGGTCTGCAGATTGTTCTTCTGACAAACAAATGTACACGATCAGAGCTGGACCTGTCAAAATACTCTGTAAAATGAAGGTCCAAATATCTTTGGCCTCTCCTTCTGACCAGTTGCCTTCTCCAGTGAAATGGAGAGCTTCCTGCTCTATCCTCAGTAAGATGAGGCACTAGGTTGAAAGAACAAGGAACAATACAGTACAGGAACAGGCCCTTCAGCCCTCCGAGCGCTCACTTACACATTCGAAAACAACAGGACCCATGTCCCTCTACTCCCTTCATATTCATGTATTCATCCAGGTGCTACCTGAATGCTGATATTGTGTCTGGCAGCACATTCCAGGCCCTCGCCATCCTTTGCGTAGACTCTTTGTTTGATCAAATCTCTCATTGGAATCAAAATCATCCTAATCCCTAATTTCTCCTCCTTTATTCCAAGTTCACCTGTGATCAAATCATGTTGTCTAATTTCCTTATCTCCTTGGATTCTAAACGATTTATTAAAAACTCCATCTCCTTTTCCATTGGACTTCGTTTCTCTTTATTGTTTCTTTTTAATCTAATTTAGTTTTTAAACACTCTTTACCTCTTTTCATTATTCTCTTATTTCTCATCTTCTTCCCATTTCTTGTTCTAGAGTTATAGAGTCATAAAGATGTACAGAATGGAAACAGACCCTTCAGTCCAACTCATCCATGCTGACCAGATATCCGAGATTAATCCACTCCCGTTTGTTAGCATCTAAATCCCTCTAAACACTTCTTATTCATATACCCATCCAGGTGCCTATTAAATGTTGTCATTGTACTAGCCTCCACCACTTCTTCTGGCAGCTCAGTCCACACACATACCACCCTCTGGGTGAAAACCTTGCTCGTCAGGTTCCCTTTAATCTTTCCCTTCTCACCTTACACCTATGCCCTCTGGTTTTAGACTCCCCTACCCCAGGGAAAAGACCCTATCTATTGTTACGACACAGCAGTAAATCCTTCTGCTAATTAAACCAAACACACAGAAAAGTTAACCTCATCTTGTAATGTGTTAAAGTATGAGTGACAGAGAACTACCCAAATTCCACTATTTAACAAAAAATATCACTTTTATTCTTTAACATTAAAGTGAACTGTTTACAACTCTAAGCATCCTTTCTCTTGAGGGTGTGTTATCTACCTCCCACTCTATAACAATATACTGATCTGATAAAGCCCCTATTACATTTACAATAACTCAAGTTTCAAAACCAGTCAGCAGCTGCTGTCTTTGGTGTCGAATTTCCTCTGTTTGTAGATCTCCCTGGGTCATCTCGGTCTTCTGCTGCATAGATTTTTCACGTGAAAAGGTACCTTTTGTAGAGAGTTTTTGGCAGGCTGCCTGACAATGGCAGGTGGAGCTCTTTCTGTCTAACTGTCCAAAATGCCTGCTTTTTAAACCCCAACCATCGGATCATCTCATTGGTTCGATGTTGTCAAAACAGTAAAATTCAAATTTGATTGGGTTTTAGGATCTTGGGGCTTAATTTAAACTGATTGGTTAAATTCAAACTGCTGTGAAAACAACTAGTATCTAGTTTAAGCCAAAATGTTACATCTTTCAATTTTCCAGCACATTCTATGACAGTTACCAGATCTCACTCTCTCTTAAAGGTCCAGTGCATATCATGAACTTCATAAAATCTCCCCCTTAAGAAACGAAAATGAACCATCATCATGAAAGGGTGGATTCTTTTTTTCTATTTCCCAACCCCATTACTATGAAGTACATAGGACATTAATCCCAGTTCATATTAACTTCTGCACACACACATAACTTTGATATCTGTTCAATTTTATCTATACTTTATCCATTAAATCCGTGATAACACATCTGCTATCACATTCTTATGACCCGCAACATCGACGGTTTGTTAATTAAAAGTCTGTAACATAAGACTCCAACAAAATAGTCTCATATTCTTTTATCTGAAGCGTCCCAATGTAAGCAGATTGTGATCCACGTACATCACCATCTCCACCCATTGTCCATGACATATAATTAAAATGTTGTGAGGCCAGTACCAAACTCAATCGTTCTTTTTTGATCATAGAATATTTTTCCTGGTCGGTGTTGAGTTTCTTTGAAAAGTAACCACCATCATCATCTTCCTGTCGGAGTACTGCTCCAGCTCCTATGTCACTAGCATCGATGGCAGCTTTGACGGGTTTCAAAATATTTGGTGCTGCTAAAACTGGGTGATGGTTAATATTGCTTTTAAATGATCAAATGCCACCTGGCATTGTTTGGTCCACCAAAATTTTGTGTTCCTCTTCAGAAAATCAGTTAACAGAGCCCCTGCTGCTGAGCTTTGAACAAACTTCTGCTAGAATTCACTTAGTCCCAAAAATTGAAGCACCTCTTTCTTTGAGGTTGGTCATGGAAATTCCTCGATGGCCTTTGTCTTTGCGTTCTGTGGGGTCAACCTTCCATGACCGATGTTACGTCCCAAGAACGTTACCCCTGCTTTCACTAATTCAGTTTTATTTAAGTTTATCACCAGTTTTGCTTCTCATAACAGTTCGAAGAGCTCTGCCAGCTGTACCATGTGATCTTTCCAGGACTTACTAAAGATCACTACATCGCCCATACAGACTGCACAGTTCGTTAACCCAGCCACAACTCTGTTCATGAGACTTTGCAATGTGGCGGGTGCATTCTTCATTCCAAAGTGTATCCATTTGAATTGATATAGTCCCCCATTTGGGGATACAGATGCAGAAATGTCTTCCACTTTCTCTGATGAAGGTATCTGCCAATAACCACGCAGTAAGTCCACCTTGGTGATGTAACTGGCTTGTCCAGGTTTCTCGATACAGTCCACCAATCTTCGCGGAGTCTGATTTTGTTACAGTGTTGACCTTCTGATAGTCCACACAAAACCATTGAGTCCTGTCAGATTTGGGAACTTATACAATCGGTGAATTCCACTCACTCTGATTCGGTTCGGTGATATCTATCTTGAACATTGCATCCACTTCCCCCTGGACCTGTCTGGCTTTGAAAGGATTAAGCCTGTAGGGTTGTTGCTTTATCTACATCTACCTCATGTACATCAGTATTAGGCCTCCCCATCTTATTTCTGCGTATGTCCTCATATTGTTGCAACAAGCCTTTCAACTGGGTTCTCTGCTCCTGAGGCAGATAGTTACTAACCTATCCGACTCCTCAAGGACTTCCTCATTGATAACATTCTGTGAGGCACATTGAACACCACAACAGCTGGATTTGAAACCTCACTCTGTCGGGCAGTAATGTAACACCTGCTTCTATTATAATAAAGTTTCAAAATATTCACATCGTACCCATACAGTTTTTACTATCTGGCATCTTTACCAGATAGTTCACCTGATTCAACTTTTTCTCAATTTGATAGGGACCACTAAACCTGGCTTTGAAGTGATCTCCTATCACTGGTAACAGTACTAACACGTCATCCCCTTGGAAAAATGTCTGAATTTCTCTCTGCTATATTCACGCTGAGTCTTCCTCAGGTGCTGTTTAGCTTCAGTCTCTCCTTCACCTGAGATACATAATCTAAGTGTGAGATCTCCGACTTTGGTCCTGTCAATTCCTCTTTAATTTCAAAGGGCCTCTCCCTTCATGTCTGAATATTAACTCGAAGGGAGTAAACTGAGTGGATTCATTTGGGGCATCTCTAATGGCAGACAATGTGATTGGGATCCCTTTATCCCAATCATCGGGTAACCCTGACAGTACGCTCTCAACGTGGGCTTCAGAGTCTGATACCACCTTTCTAACGCTCCCTGGGATTCAGGATGATACACACTGGATTTAAAGTGCAGTCTACCTAAGCTGTATCCATAACCTCCTTCAAAAGCCTGGTGGTAAATTTAGACCCTTGGCCCAAGTGAATCTCTCTGGGTAGCCCATACCGTGTGAAGAAAGCTACTAACTCCTCTACCACCCTCTTCACCTTGATATTCCGGCATGGAATTGCCTCTGGAAATCTGGTAGACACATCCATTATGGTTCCCAGTTTTAGTTCTCGGGAGGGGACCTACACAATCGATTATAACCCGGGTGAAAGATTCTTCAAATGCAGGAATTAGCAATAAAGGGGCTGGGTTTATTATGGCTTGTGGCTTACCCACCATTTGGCATGTTTAGTAAATGTTAACCACAATCTTGGGCATTCCAGGCCAATAAAAATGTTTTGTGCCTTAGCCTGAGTCTTTCGTACCCCTAGGGTACAGGTAGTTCATGTGCCATCTGTAACGCCTCCTGTCTGGATGCTATTGGTAACACACCCTAGTGCCCTTTGGCCCATTCCTCCTCCACATTAACATGCTGTCATCCCCATTTCTACCTTAGGATTCTATCTTTCAGATAATAATCCTTCAGAATATTCTCTGCCTCCTTTTCAGAGTATGCACCCACATATATATCTTTTGTCGCCTTGTCTTGCTGTTGCAAGTCCATTAGCCTTTCAGGAGTAAACTCTTCTGTCTGATCCTCTCCCTGTTCAGGTTTCGCCTGCACCATTACATCAAACAGGGGGTCCGCAAACCCAACCACAACTCCTTCATCTTTCTCTCTAGTTTTTGTTTTGTGTTGCGACTTACGATAGTGGGATCTGGTGACCACACAGTCTGGGAAAATACCAGGATATCTCTGTTTTAGCTCCTCAGTTTCTTGGTCTTCCCTGGGCTTCCCCACAACAAGGGGGTCTCACTCCCACCGCGGATCCTGCCTAATCATTCCCAAGAACAAACTGGCACTCTGTCAGTCAGTCCCACTGTAACTTCCCCAGTTTTGAGCTGACACTCCAACCTGATCTTACACACAGGGGAACACTAAATCTCTGCCCACCTATCCCACAAACTGCCACAATCTCAGGTAACAGATCAGAAAGAGTACAGATTCACTCATCCCTTACTATCAGTAACTGGTTAGATCCTGTACCTCTCTGAATTATAGCTTCTTGTCCTTCTCTCACCCTGAGTTAACTTTACCCACAGAGGTGAATTCTTTGGGGAGCTCAGGTACTAACTCCATCTCCAGCCCCTGCCTGGGCTGTGCACTTTCCTGCAGCTCCTTGGCTCTCCTTGGGGTCTCCTTTACTCCCTTCACTCAGGCCACTGGCTCAGCTTCTTTTATCACACCTTTTCCCACAATGCCTTTCTTTAACCACCAGCACCGGGACGTTACGTGTCCTACTTTACTACAGTGGAAACACCTGAGGCCTTTCATCTCCTTTCCACCCTCTCGGGCTTTTTTTTTAACCTGTGGTAAACAATTGCCAGTGTTCTGTACTCTTTGTTTTATAGCGTAGGCTCTCCTCTCCTACTTTCTATCCCTCACAGGATGAAGTTCTGGCCGAAAGCTTTATGCCCCAATGTATATTCATCTGCCATCTCTGCTGCTCCTCTGACTGCCTGAATTTTCTGTTCATCCACATGAATACTTACCATCTCTGGAAGTGAGTTTTTAAACCCCTCCAGCAGAATAACCTCTCTAAGAGCCTCATAAATCTTATCCATTTTTAAGGCCCACACCCTTCTATCAAAATGACTATGTTTAATTCTGTCGAACTCAGCATTAGTCTTGCCAGGTTCTCTTTGTGTTTCTGAACCATTGTCTATCTGCTTCTGGTACCAATTCATAAACACTAATAGCCCATTTAACCTCTTCATAATCTCTTGACCTGACAGTGTGGCAAATACCTGACTTGCTCTGCCTGCCAGTTTAGTCTGAACTACCATTACCCATAAACCCTCGGACCACCCCATCTGCCTGGCCAATTTTTCAAATGAAGTAAAGAAGGCTTCAACATCTTTCTTATCAAAATGTGGCCGAGTTTTATCATATTCGTACATATCACAACCTTGTCTCTTCATCTCCATCCTATTAACTTGACTTTGCTGACTCAGTCATAATCTCAGTCTGAAATTTAAACTCTCTGCCCATTTCTCTTTCTTTTCTCCCTGTCTCTCTCCCTTCCTTCTGTCTCTCTTTGTTCAGCTATGAAACTTCTCTCCTTTTCTTTTTCCTCTCTTCCCCTTTCTCTCACCCTCTCTCTTTCCTCTTTCTCTCTTTGTTTATTTTCTAACTCCATTTTCATCAATTGTAATTTACATTGTTCTACCCCGACTGCACTTGTCCGTTTCTCTGACACATCGAAGTGTTTGAGTAACTCCCTCACAGGTTCAGCTTTACTCCTGTCCTTTATTAAACCCAATTCTAATCTCTTTGCTAATTCTAAAAGTATGTTCTTTTCTTTTTCAACTTTCTTAGCAAAGTTGGGAATAACCTTCAGCAATTTAACAGTTTTAAGAGCTATTTATCTCACTTTTAATTTAACCAACCACAAATAACCAAAATTAAACTAATTGTCTCCTTTACCTTTTATTTATAGAAATAGGACACTAATTGGCAAGTGTTTAAATCTGCTGGGATCTTTTACCCCAAATCTGTTCAAATCTCAGACTGGATCTGTCTAAACCTGCCTAAAGCACAGATCTAAGCCCTAATCTGCTACGACACAGTGGTAAATCCTTCTGGTAATTAAACCAAGCGCACAGAAAATTTCACCGGGTCTCGTAATCTGTTTAAGTATGAGTGACAGAGAACTCCCAAATTCCACTATTTACAAAAATATCAAGCATTAAACAACAATTGCTTACAACTCTAAGCATCCTTTCTCTTGAGGGTGTGTTATCTACCTCCCACTCTATAGCAATATACTGATCTGATAAAGCCCCTATTAAATTTACAGTAACTCAAGTTTCAAAACCAGTCAGCAGCTGTTGTCTTTGGTCTCGAACATCTTCTGTTTGTAGATCTCCCTGGGTCATCTCGATCTACTGCTGCATAGATTTTTCACGTGAAAAGGTACCTTTTGTAGAGAGTTTTTGGGCAGTCTGCCTGACAATGGCAGGTGGAGCTCTTTCTGTCTAACTGTCCAAAATGCCTGCTTTTTAAACCCCAACCATCGGATCATCTCATTGGTTCGATGTTGTCAAAACAGTAAAATTCAAATTTGATTGGGTTTTAGGATCTTGGGGCTTAAATTAAACTGATTGGTTACATTCGAACTGCTGTGAAAACAACTAGGATCTACTTTAAGCTGAAATGCTACATCTTTCAATTTTCCAGCACACTCTGTGACATGTGCTTGCGAGCTTTCACTCCTCTTAAAGGTACAGTACATACTGTTATGAAGATGTGGGTGTATTGTACCTTTAAGAAAGTTAAAAGCTAACAGAATTATCTGACAGCACCAAGTGTTCGCAACAAGATATAATGTAACATGTGGTCCAGCAGTTAGTGTAGCTGGTTGCCTGGAGACAAAAACAGATTCAAATTAGGTCAATCAGTTTAAATTATACCCCGAAAAATACTAAATGCCAATCAAGTTTGAATTGAGTACATTGACAATCTTAAAATCCAATGACACAATCTGATGTTTTGGGGGTAGAAGATCTAGGGAAAAGTGAACAGTTGGGAGGAGAACTGCTACACCACCCACATGTAGAGACTGCCCAAACAATAGCTCTCTGGAAGGTACCTTTATCAATCAGTAACCTGTGCTGCATAATCCCTAAAAAGAAAAAAAAGACACAGGAAGATCCAAACAGGAGATTCAACTGGTTTTGGTTTTGAAAACTTGACTTTTTGGTAAATCTTAATCGGGGGGTTTTATCGGATGAGTATTGTAGAAGGGAAGATAAAAGATAGGTTCGAGGAAGGAGTTGTAAATAGTTGTCCGTTAATTATTCTCTTTTCTGCTCTAAGAAATAAAGTTGTTAATTTTTATTTTAAATAGTTCTTGGCCTCTCAGGTTTTCACAGGTTACTGCACGGGATAAATATTTTCAGTGTGGCTGGTTTAAATTAAGCAGGAGGGTTTACCCTGTTTCATAACAGTTTGGGGGCTCGTTGTTGGGATTTGGAGTTATAGAGTCATAGAGATCTACAGCATAGAAACAGACCCTTTAGTCCAACCCGTCCATGCCGACAGATACCCCAACCCAATCTAGTCCCACCTGCCAGCACCCGGCCCATATCCCTCCAAACCCTTCCTTTTCATATACCCATCCAAACACCTCTTAAATGTTGCAATTGTACCAGCCTCCACCACATTCTCTGGCAGCTCATCCCATACATGTACCACCCTCTGTGTGAAAAAGTTGCCCCGAAGGTCTCTTTTATACCTTTCCCCTCTTGCCCTAAACCTATGCCCTCTCATTCTGGACTCCCCCGTCCCAGGGAAAAGACCTTGTCTATTTACCCTATCCATGCCCCTCATAATTTTGTAAACCTCTATAAGGTCACCCCTCAGCCTCCGACGCTCCAGGGAAAACAGCCCCAGCCTGTTCAGCCTCTCCCTGTAGTCAAATCTTCCAACAGATTTGAATAGATTTGGGGTATGAAAAATCCCAGTAGATTTAAACACTTGCAGGTAGTGTCCTAGATCCTTAAATAAAATAAAGATGAGACAAATTGTTTACATTCTGTGAGTTGTGTTTGAGGAAATTAAAAATGAGAGAAATGGCTCTTAAAGTTGCTAAAGAGGTTCTGGGATTTGAAGATGATTCTCAAATTTGCCAAGAAAGTTTAGAAGGAAAGAAAAAGGCCATACTTTTAGAATAAGCAAAAAAGTTTGATTTGAGTTTAACCATGGACAAAAGTAAAGCTGAATTTGAGGGAATTCCTCAAACACGTGCGTGTACCAGAGAAACAGACAAGTGCAGTAGAGGCAGAAAAACTTAAATTACAATTGAGGAAAATGGAATTAGAAAATAAACAAAGAGAGAGAGAAAGAGAAACAGAGAGAGAGAAAGAGGAACAGAGAGAGTGAGGGGAAAAAGAGAGAGAAGATTCTTAGCCGAGCAAAAAGAGAGAGAATTTGAACTTGAGAAGCTGCGATTTAGTCAGCAACAGACAATAGACAATAGACAATAGGTGCAGGAGTAGGCCATTCTGCCCTTCGAGCCAGCACCACCATTCAATATGATCATGGCTGATCATTCCTAATCAGTATCCGCTTCCTGCCTTATCTCCATAACCCTTGATTCCACTATCCTTGAGAGCTCTATCCAACTCTTTCTTAAATGAATCCAGAGACTGAGCCTCCACTGCCTTCTGGGGCAGAGCATTCCACACAGCCACCACTCTCTGGGTGAAGAAATTTCTCCTCATCTCTGTCCTAAATGGTCTACCCAGTATTTTTAAGCTGTGTCCTCTGGTTCGGCACTCACCCATCAGCGGAAACATGTTTCCTGCTTCCAGAGTGTCCAATCCTTTCATAATCTTATATGTTTCAATCAGATCCCCTCTCAGTCTTCTAAACTCAAGGGTATACAAGCCCAGTCACTTCAGTCTTTCAGTGTAAGGTAATCCCGCCATTCCAGGAATTGACCTCGTGAACCTACGCTGCACTCCCTCAATAGCCAGAATGTCTTTCCTTAAATTTGGAGACCAGAACTGCACACAATACTCCAGGTGTGGTCTCACCAGGGCCCTATACAGCTGCAGAAGAACCTCTTTGCTTCTACACTCAGTCCCTCTTGTTATGAAGGCCAGCATGCTATTAGCCTTCTTCACTACCTGCTGTACCTGCATGCTTACCTTCATTGACTGGTGTACAAGAACACCCAGATCTCTCTGTACTGCCCCTTTACCTAAATTGATTCCATTTAGGTAGTAATCTGCCTTCCTGTTCTTGCCACCAAAGTGGATAACCATACATTTATCCACATTAAACTGCATCTGCCATGCATCTGCCCACTCACCTAACCTGTCCAGGTCACCCTGTAATCTCCTAACATCCTCTTCACATTTCACCCTGCCACCCAGCTTTGTGTCATCAGCAAATTTGCTAATATTACTTTTAAATCTTCATCTATATCATTAGTGTATATTGTAAACAGACATGGTCCCAGCATCGAACCTTGTGGTACCCCACTGGTCACTGCCTGCCATTCCGAAAGGGATCCATTTATCACTACTCTTTGCTTCCTGTCAGTCAGCCAATTTTTGATCCAAGTCAGTACTTTGCCCCCAATGCCATGTGCCCTACGTTTACTCACTAACCTCCTATGTGGGACTTCATCAAAGAATTTCTGAAAGTCCAGGTACACTACATCCACTGGATCTCCCTTGTCCATCTTCAGAGTTACATCCTCAAAAAATTCCAGAAGATTAGTCAAGCATGATTTCCCTTTCATAAATCCATGCTGACTCCTGTTACTGCTATCCAAATGAGTCGTAATTTCATTTTTTTAGAATTGAGTCCAGCATCTTTCCCACCACTGAGGTCAGGCAAACAGTCCATAATTCCCTGTTTTCTCTCTCCCTCTCTTCTTGAAAAGTGGTACAACATTAGCCATCCTCCAATCCGCAGGAACTGATCCTGAATCTATCGAACTCTGGAAAATAATCACCAAAGCATCCACGATTTCTTGAGCCACCTCCTTCAGTACCCTGGGATGTAGACCATCAGGCCCTGGGGACTTATCAACCTTCAGACCTAACAGTCTCTCCAACACCAATCCCTGGTAAATATAAATTCCCTTCAGTTCATCCATTACCAGTGAAGACAGATCAAAAGTATTTATTCAACTCTTCTGCCGTTTCCAGAAATTCACCCATTTCTGTCTTCAAGGGCCCAATTTTAGTCTTAACCATTTTTTTTCACATACCTAAAAAAACTTTTACTATCCTCCTTTATAGTCAAGTTAAAAGGATGGAGATTTGAAGAGAAGGTAGCGGTATTTATAAATATGTTAAAACTCGGCCACATTTTGATGAGAAAGATGTGAAGACCATCTTCATTTCATTCAGAAAATTGGTCAGGCAGATGGATTTATGGGTAATGCTAGTTCAGACTAAACTGGTAGGAAGAGCTAGTCAGGTATTTGCCACACTGTCAGATAAGGGGGTCAAGAGATTATGAAGAGGTTAAACACGCTACTTGTAAGTGCTTGTTAATTGGTAGGGAGTGTTGCTGAACAAAGAGACCTTGGAGTGCAGGTTCATAGCTCCTTGAAAGTGAAGTTGCAGGTAGATAGGATAGTGAAGAAGGCGTTTGGTATGCTTTCCTTTATTGGTCAGAGTATTGAGTACAGGAGTTGGGAGGGTCATGTTGCGGCTGTACAGGACATTGGTTAGGCCACTGTTGGAATATTGCGTGCAATTCTGGTCTCCTTCCTATTGGAAAGATGTTGTGCAACTTGAAAGGGTTCAGAAAAGATTTACAAGGATGTTGCCAGGGTTGGAGGATTTGAGCTACAGGGAGAGGCTGAACAGGCTGGGGCTGTTTTCCCTGGAGCGTTGGAGGCTGAGGGGTGACCTTACAGAGGTTTACAAAATTATGAGGGGCATGGATAGGATAAATAGACAAAGTCCAGAATGAGAGGGCATAGGTTTAGGGTGAGAGGGGAAAGATATAAAAGAGACCTGAGGGGCAACTTTTTCCCCCAGAGGGTGGTACGTGTATGGAATGAGCTGCCAGAGGATGTGGTGGAGGCTGGTACAATTGCAACATTTAAAAAGCATCTGGGTGGGTATATGAATAGGGAGGGTTTGGAGGGATATGGGCTGGGTGCTGGCAGGTGGGAGTAGATTGGGTTGGGATATCTGGGTCAGCATGGACCGGTTGGACTGAAGGGTCTGTTTCCGTGCTGTATATCTGTATGACTCTCTGACTCTATGGTACCAAAAGCATATAGACAGTAGTTCACAAAGAAGGAACCAGGTCAGAATTATGTTCAAAGACTTGAGTTCGAAAGAATTAAACATTGTCATTTTGATAGAGAGGTGCGTGCTTTAAAAATAGATAAGACCTTTGAGGCTCTGTGAGAGATTATTCTGCTGGAGAAATTTTAAAACGTACTTCTAGAGATGGTAAGGATTCACATGAAGGGACAGAAAGTTCAGGAAATGAGAAGGACAGCAGAATGAGCAGATGAGTACATGTTGGTGCATAAGGCAAGCTTCCGTTCAGAATTTTGTCCTGTGAGGGATAAAAGTTGGGAGAAGGGGAAATCCTACACGATGAAACCAAGAGTAGACAGCACTGGTAAGAATTTAACATGGGATAAAGAAGCCCAAGAGGGTGGATAGGAGGTGAAAGGCCTCAGGTGTGTTCACTGTAATGAGTGGGACACAGAAAATTACAATGTCAGTGGTGTCAGAAGGGCACTGGGAAAAGGTGTTCTCACTGTCAGAAGGTGGGACACGGACAGACACAGTGCTGGTCGTTAAAGAAAGGCGCTGTGGGAAAAGACGCTAAGCCAGTGGCAATAGTGAAGGAGAACTGAGGAGCGACAGGAGAGCGCACAGCTGGGCAGGGGCTGGGTATGGAGAGCGCACAGCCTGGGCAGGGGTTGGGTATGGAGAGCGCACAACCTGGGCAGGGGCTGGGTATGGAGAGCGCACAGCCTGGGCAGGGGCTGGGTATGGAGAGCGCACAGCCTGGGCAGGGGCTGGGTATGGAGTTAGTACCTAACCTCAACAAAGAATTCATCTCTGTGGGTAAAGTTTACTTAGAAAGAACAGGGGGAAAAGGGCAAGAAGTCATAATTTTGATAAATACAGGATCCATCCAGGTGCTGATAGTAAGGGATGAGTGAATATGAACTCCTTATGATCTGTTACCCGAGAGTGTGGTAATTTGGGGAATAGATGGACAGGAATTTAGCGTTTCCCCTGTAAGATCAGGTGGGAGTGCCACCTTAAGTATGAAGAAGTTACAGTGGGACTGACTGACAGAGTGTCAGTTCCAGGAATTCAGTTTGTTCTTGGGAATGATTAGGCAGGATCCGCGGTGGGAGTGACACCTCCTTGTTGTGGAGAAGCCCAGGGAAGACCGAGAAACCGAGGAGTTAAAACAGAAATATCCTGGTATTTTCCCAGACTGTGTGGTAACCAGATACCACTCTCATAAAACACAGCACAAAACAAAGAGAAAGATGAAGGAGTTGAGGTTCAGTGAGCCGAACCTACCGTCAGCTGTGTCATGGCACTATTAACCGAATTGCTGAAGAACACCACAAAGTTTCGGTGGACAGAACATTGCCAGGAGGCATTCGAACATTTGAAATCGACATTAACCACCAAACCAGCTTTGGCTAGACCAAACGTTTCAAAACCTTTTAAAGTCCCCATCGATGCTTGTGGCATTGGAGTTGGAGCTGGACTCCTGCGGGAAGATGAGGATGGGATTGAACTGCCAGTTGGTTACTTTTCCAACATCCACCAGAGAAAACACTCCACAGTCGAAGAGGAACAATTGAGTTTGGTTCTGGTCATGAACAATGTGTCAGAGACGACTGGGTACACAGATCCCAATCCACTTACAGTCTTAGAACACTTTAAAGACAAGAAGATGAGACTATTTTGTTGGAGTCTCATATTATTGACTGTTAATTTAAAAATCATACATGCTGCATGTCACAAGAATGTAATCACAGATACATTGTCATGGATTTAACTGAGAAAGTTTAGATGAGATTTGGACTTATTTACTGTTTTATAAAATTATCTGTATGTTAGGGTAATGTGTTTAAAGAATACAGCAAAATGAAGCCATCTTTTCATTGTGATGGTTCATGTTTTCTTACAGGGGAGGTGTTATGAAGGTGTAAAGGATACTGTACCTTTAAGAGAGTTAAAAGCTAGCAGAACTATCTGGTACAGCATCAAGTGTATCAACAAGACACTGTGTAACATGTGACATGTGGTCCAGCAGCTGGTGTAGCTGGTTGCCTGGAGATAAAAACAGATTTGAATTCAGCCAATCAGTTTAAATTATACCCCGAAAAATATCAAATTCCAATCAAGTTTGAATTAAGTATATTGACAATCTTAAAAGCCAATGATACAATCTGATGCTTTGGAGGGTATAAGACCAGGGAAAATGGAACATTTGGGAGGAGAACTGCCAAGCCACCAGCATCTGCTGGCTGCCCAGATAATAGCTTTCTTAAAGGTACCTTTATCGATCCAGAACCTGTGAAGCATAATCCCTGAAAAGAAGCAAAAAAAGCACAGGAAGATCCAAACAGGAGATTCGACAGCTGGCTGGTTTTGAAAACTTGAGTGTTTGGTAAATCTCAATCGGGGAGATTTTATTGGACTGGTATTGTAGAAGGGAAGATAAAAGATAGGTTAGAGGAAGGAGTTGTAAATAGTTGTTCATTAATTATTCTCTGTTCTATTTTAAGTAATAAAGTTGTTAATTTTTACTTTAAACAGTTCTTGGCCTCTCGGGTTTTCACAGGTTACTGCACGGGATCAATCCTTTCAGTGTGGCTGGTTTACATTAAGCAGGAGGGTTGACCCTGTGTCGTAACAGTGCCTCCAGCTCCATGTACCTCATAATTTTATAAACTACCATAAAGTCGTTCCTCATCCCTTGATGCTCCAGGGAAAATAGTCTCAGCCCATTCAGCCTCTCCCTGTAGCTCAAACCTTCCAACCCTGGCAACATCCTCGTAAATCTTTTCTGAATCCTTTCAAGTTTCACAACATCTTTCCGATAGAAGGGAGACCAGAATTGAATGCGAAGAGTCATTTAGACTTGAACGTTAGCTTGCTGTCTCTCCACGGATGCTGTCTGACTTGCTGTGATCTCCAGTTTCGTTGTTTGCAGTACCCCCTTAACTCACAGCTTTGCGTTTCTTTCTGTCTCTCAGTCAATTTTTATCTTTCATTTCTAACATTAACTAACTCTTGCTGTGATGTTTTAATTTCAGGATATCCTTTTTACAGTTCGAAAAGATGGCTAATCACTTTAAGTATTTCCCCTTTACTGTTCCTCTGTTTTCCTTGTACCTGTCATTTCTCTGCTAACTCTGAGTTTGACCTTAGTCAGAGATCTCAAACACTCCACAGTAAGACTTCCACTCTGAGGAAACTGTTAACAACAGGCGCAAAGCCGTTATTAAAATTGGTGAGATAAACCTAAACACAGATACAACTGTCTCTTTCCAAATCCATGACTCTTTAAAAAGAGACACACCTACCTCTTGACTTCAATGACCTCAGAGCCCATAAGACCATCCCTCACATCTCATGTTAGTAACACTTAAGTCAGATTCCAGAGTAAAAACTGACTTCACTGATCATATTTTGTTTAACATACAAACACAGGAAATAGATCTAGGAGGAGGCTATTCGGCTACTTCTCACAGGTGGGTAAATACCTGATACCTCACAGAGAGGACATGTCTGTAAAAGTTGGTCAGGGGAGCTGTCCTTTACAAAGCTGGGCATGAGCCACATCTACCTGCAATTGTAACTGGGAAGGGAGCCCCTGAAATATACTACAATTCACACCCAGAAGGGTTTACACCAATAAACAAGACTGCCATTTGAGGTATCATCAGCCTACGCCCTTTTCCAGTGGACCGTGGAGAACATTTTACAAGGGCGACCCTAGGTCACCATCTATCTGGATGACATATTAATAACAGGGAAAACCAATATAGAGCACAGGGAGAATTTGGGCATTGTGCTTGAACGTTTCTCCCAGACTGGAGTTGGGAAACTTTTAAGGACGGCATGGTGGCTCAGTGGTTAGCACTGCTGCCTCACAGCACCAGGGACCCAGGTTTGATTCCAGCCTCAGGTGACTGTCTGGATGGAGTTTGCACATTCTGTGTGTGTGGATTTCCTCCGGGTGCTCCGGTTTCTTCCCACAGTCCCAGGGATGTGCAGGTTAGGGTGGATTGGCCATGGGAAATTGTCCTACAGTGCCCAGGGATGTGCGGGTTAGGGTGGATTGACCACGGGAAATTGTCCCATAGTGTCCAGGGATGTGCAGGTTAGGATGGATTGGCCATGGGAAATTATCCCATAGTGCCTAGGGATGTGCGGGTTAGGGTGGATTGACCACGGGAAATTGTCCCATAGTGCCCAGGGATGTGCAGGTTAGGGTGGGTTGGCGATGGGAAATTGTCCCATAGTGCCCAAGGATGTGCAGGTTAGGATGGATTGGCCATGGGAAATTATCCCATAGTGCCTAGGGATGTGCAGGTTAGGGTGGATTGGCCATGGGAAATGATCCCATAGTGCCTAGGGATGTACAGGTTAGGGTGGATTGACCATGGGAAATTGTCCCATAGTGCTCAGTGATGTGCAGGTTAGGGTGGATTGGCCATGGGAAATTGTCCCATAGTGCTCAGGGATGTGCAGGTTAGGGTGGATTGGTCGTGGGAAATTGTCCCATAGTGCCCAGGGATGTTAACGTTAGATGCATTAGTCAGGGGAAATGTAGGGTAGCAGAGGAATAGATCTGGGTGGGTAACTCTTCGAAGGGTCGGTGTAGGCTTGTTGGGCCAAATGGCCTGTTTCCACACTGTAGGAATTCTATGAAAACTGGGTTCCACCCATTGGGTGAGAAAGTGAGGGTGATCAAAGGAACCCCGGACCCCATGACTGTCCTGGGGCTTATGTCGTTCCTTGAGCTGGTGAATTATAACAAACAATTCATGAATAGCCTGGCCTCCACCTTGGCACCCTTACACCTACTATCCAAAACCTCAACCTGGGCGACAAACCTTCTCAAAACGCACTGTCAAAGAAAAAAGAGTCAGCCTGAGAAATGGTCACGTCTCCTTTAGGGAAATGACAAAGCAGCTGTCATTACGATCTGAAACGAGAGGTGGTGCTGACATGCAATGGGGTTGTGTTGGCTCACGGAGAGGAACACCCAACACGATCTACTTCCTGGACTTTGGTGAATGCCGAACGCGAGTTTGCCCAGATAGTGAAGGAAGGTATAGCGTTTGTCTTTGGTGTAAGGAAGTTCCATCTGTCCCTTTCCAGATGGGAATTTGTCATCATAACAGATCTCAAAACCCTGCTGTGGTTACAGGAGGAAGACAAGATGGAGACAACCATAGCTTCCAGTAGAATTCAGCATTGGGCCCTCATTCTCAGTGAATACATGTTTGAATACCATCCAGGAAGCCAAGTGACTAATGCCACCATGAGTGATGCTTCCCCTGGAAGAATCTATTTTGGTTTTGAGTTTCCAATCACTGTGGACGATATCTGGCCGTGGACATAGAAAGATTCTGTCCTCGTGAAACTGAAACAGCTGGTGGTAAAGGGGGCAATCAGAAGGGCCGTTGCAACAAGGATTGAAACCTTCCTGGGCCAGGCGAGACTAGATCAGTGTCGAGGATGGCATATAACTGTGGGGAGCAAGTCCCGAGTAAAGGTCGCTACCAGATCCTGGCTGAACTCTCCCAGGATCAGCCTGGGCTTTCCAACATGAAGATGTTGGTGAAAAGTTGTACCTAGTGGCCAGGATTGGATGCTGACATAGTGGCATTGGTGGGACAGTGCCAACAAGTTCAAAAGCTCCCACCAGCAGCACCCCCTGCACACCCCCCACTCGTGGGTAAACCCTGGGCTCAGTTACATGTTGACTCCACCTGTCCTTTCATGGGCTCAGTGTTCCTGGTCACCATGGGTGTCCTTTCATCATGGCAAACCCAATGGTGACAACTGAGAAGCTGCGAGCATTGTTCGCGATACACTGACTCCCAGAAGTCCTGGTCATGACCAAAACGACAGCACTTACCAGCAGGGAATTCCAACATTTCCGAAAGTTGAATGGCAGTCGGCACATAAGGACCACTCCATACCATCCATTGTCCAATGGTCTCACGGAAAGAGGGGTCCAAATGTTGAAGGCAGTTTGAAAGAAGCAGCCGACAGTGTCACTCAATAGTGAACTGTCCCAGTTCCTGTTTGACGATAGGGCCATCCCTCACCCAACAACAGCGATGGTGACAGGGAGAAGACTCCACACCAGGTTACCCCTGATATTCCCGGACCTGGGGGAGAGGGTGAGACAGCAGCAGGAACACCAATACTGGCCACACGCCTCCTCTACGCGAGAGAGACAATCTAATTCAGGGGATGGGGTTTGGTGCTGGAACCATGGGAATGGTCCTGTGCGTACACAAGGCAAGGTTGATGTGGGGTCAGGTCCCGTCACTGACAAAGTTGTGCAGGGTGAGGCAGCCCTGAACAAACACCTGAAAGCTGTCACCTCACAAACAGAGCGGCAGCAAAACATACCTGGCCGCTCGGAACAGGCAGAAAGGTCTGTCAGTAATGATAGGCCCTCCCCATTCATCTAGTGTTGAGGCAAACTCCAAGACTGAAATGGATGCAGCCTCATTACCCACAATACCGGGGTGGGGGGAGTGATATAGTGACTGGAATCAGATTGACCGGGTCCTCCACAATGGTCTTCCTTGGGGTGTGACTCAGGAAACCTTTGGGTGATCAATAGAACCAGGAGGTTCGAATCTCCTCAGTTGAGGACTGACTCTGAGCTGCAGCCAGTGAACTGTGCACGAGGAAATAAGGGGTAACATGGTGATGGGACCTGTCAGTATTCCACAAACCCCGGGCTGTCCCTGTCCCTGGGAGTGTTTGATGGGGGACAGTGTAGAGGGAGCTTTACTCTGTATCTAACCCCGTGCTGTCCCTGTCCTGGAGTGTTTGATGGGGGACAGTGTAGAGGGAGCTTTACTCTGTATCTAACCCCGTGCTGTCCCCGTGCCTGGGAGTGTTTGATGGGGGACAGTGTAGAGGGAGCTTTACTCTGTATCTAACCCTGTGCTGTCCCTGTCCTGGGAGTGTTTGATGGGGGACAGTGTAGAGGGAGCTTTACTCTGTATCTAACCCCGTGCTGTCCCCGTCCCTGGGAGTGTTTGATGGGGGACAGTGTAGAGGGAGCTTTACTCTGTATCTAACCCTGTGCTGTCCCTGTCCTGGGAGTGTTTGATGGGGGACAGTGTAGAGGGAGCTTTACTCTGTATCTAACCCTGTGCTGTCCCTGTTCTGGGAGTGTTTGATGGGGGACAGTGTAGAGG
This sequence comes from Hemiscyllium ocellatum, assembly GCF_020745735.1. Classification (NCBI taxonomy): domain Eukaryota; kingdom Metazoa; phylum Chordata; class Chondrichthyes; order Orectolobiformes; family Hemiscylliidae; genus Hemiscyllium; species Hemiscyllium ocellatum. The sequence continues at coordinate 76,477 of NW_026867522.1, forward strand.
GAGCTTTACTCTGTATCTAACCCCGTGCTGTCCCCGTCCCTGGGAGTATTTGATGGGGGAACAGTGTAGAGGGAGCTTTACTCTGTATCTAACCCCGTGCTGTCCCTGTCCCTGGGAGTGTTTGATGGGGGACAGTGTAGAGGGAGCTTTACTCTGTATCTAACCCCGTGCTGTCCCTGTCCCTGGGAGTGTTTGATGTGGGGACAGTGTAGAGGGAGCTTTACTCTGTATCTAACCCCGTGCTGTCCCTGTCCCTGGGAGTGTTTGATGGGGGACAGTGTAGAGGGAGCTTTACTCTGTATCTAGCCCCGTGCTGTCCTTGTCCCTGTCCCTGGGGGTTATTGATGGGGGACAGTGTAGAGGGAGCTTTACTCTGTTGTAGGATATTGATGATGTGTTTGGAGGATTTTGAGAGAAGAATTGCGGGGGGGGGGGGGTGGTTTGCTCCTTCGAGGGTTAGTGGTGGGGAGTGTGGGAACGAGGGTGGGGGGAGTGAGGGTGGGGGAGTGTGGGAGTGAGGGTGTGGGGGTATGGGAGGGGGTGTGGGGAATATGGTAGTGGGGGTGGAGGTGAGTGTGGGAGTGAAGGTGGGGGCGTGTGGGAGTGAGGGCAGGGGAGTGAGGGTGGGGGAGTGTGGGAGTGAGGGTGGGGGAGTGTGGGCAGGGGAGTGTGG
>NW_026867522.1:77249-94749 GCF_020745735.1 Hemiscyllium ocellatum
TTAATGATGGGGTGGGGTATTGGGGTACAGAGGTGGGGTTAATTTTTTAAGATGGTGGTGGGGTCTTTTGAGATGAAGTTCTGAATGAAGGATGAAATGTTTCTCTGTTTCTCTCTCCCTGCCTCCTCTCGTCTCAGAGTCCAGCCTGAGCTGCGATGGCCCGAATGGTCACCTTCTCTGTTACCGAGGGTCATTCCTGGTCTCAACGACCTGTGCCTGTCTGGGACTTCTCTCTAACTCCGCTGGCACCACCCCCATCCAGAAGCTAAACCCAAAGATGGCCTTGTTTCTTTACCCCATCCCCCTGTTGAACCAGCTCCCACCACATCCGAGATCACACCAACAACTGCCCGTGTCAATAAAAAACAAATTCTCCACAGCACCCCGTTCCTGATTCTCGTCCATCAGTGCCCCTCTGGTGGGACCGACCCTCCTGACTCTCTCTCATGGACTGGACTCGGCATTCTGTCGGTAAACTCTGGCCCCCACAGAGATGACGGCACCAAAGTGAGGAGGAATCTCCCCGGGATAGGACAGGTGGTACTGCTCCGTCTGGACCACGGTGCGATCATGTCCTGAACCTGATTTCCAAACCTGGATTGATCCAGTAATCTGGCACACAAACAGATCCCTCCCCCAAAACAATCCAACACCAACCACCCCCCAATTTCACCAGAAACAGCCCGATCTCCAGACTCGTAGGATCTCCGTTCCTCGCTGGAGGATCTATTGGGAAGAGCTGTAAGAGTGAAATGTTTTATTTACAGTGATTTTTGTGGGAATTTAATCCTCCTGTTTTCTTTGAGAAAGGAGACTGTCTAGAAGTGTCCTGGCACCTTGTGATTACAACCAGATAACTCCAGCCGCGAACAGTGAGGCGCTATTTCAATGCAGGCCAACTGGCCAGAATGGGGGAGTGATTGGCAATGAGGAACACCGGGAATGGGGTATGAGAGTGCAGGAGAAAGCCATTCAGCCCCTGGGAATTCTACATCCTTCTAGACGCCCCCCGCCAATTCTCACAATCCGGGTTACCTCAGGGAGCCCCACATGCACCCGGCAAGGAGAAAGAGTAATTATTCCCACAGACAGGAGCATAGGAATCCCTCACCGTTTACAGATAGAGATAACTGTCACTCTTTAACTCTCTATTGGGATATGATTATTACCTGAACCTCTGAGGTGGTGGAATCCAGCCTGACGCTCTACTCCCTGGTTACATGATCCTTAATTGGACCCTACCATCCTAACTCAGATCTAACGTAACTGTCTGTTGCCATCTGACAGTCCCTGAGATTCCTGCAGCATTGTTTGTAATCTCATGGAGCATCTACATGTCTGGTTATCTCATGGAGCATCTACATGTCTGGTTATCTCATGGAGCATCTACATGTCTAGTTAACCGTTCACTCTCTGACCCTGTCCTTACAGATTTCCAGGACGCTGTGGGAATATTCAACACCAGTGGGTCCCCAACCCCCTTCAGCAAACCTCACTGTTGGGCAGATTATTCTCTCAGTAAGTCTCTGACTGGATCATCACATCTGGTTTTGTTTCCTACAACAGATCACTGCAATAACGTGAGGGAGGATAAACAGGAATAGTGACAAAATAATTCTCTTAAGGTCAACAGCCAATACAAGAGAAGTGTTGCCAGAGAAAGGATACCTCCATTTTCTTCTGATTGTAAGGCTCCCTCTACACCGTCCACATCAAACACTCCCAAGATAGTGACAGCACGGTGTTACAGATAGAATACAGGCTACAGCAGGATATAGATCAGTTACAGGTATGGGTGGAGAAATGGCAGACGGAGTTTAATCCGGGTAAACGTGAGGTGCTGCACTTCAGGACATCAAATGCTAAGGAAAGAGATACAGTTAATGCCAGGGCCTTGAAGAGCATTGATGTACAGGGGGATCTTGGGCTCTTAACTTCCCAACCATAGACTGGGACTGCCGTAGTGTTAAGGGATTAGTTGGAGAGGAATTTGTAAAGACTGCACAAGACAATTTTCTGATTCAGTATGTGGATGTACCTACTAGAGAAGGTGCAAAACTTGACCCACTCTTGGGAAATAAGGCAGGGCAGGTGACTGAGGTGTCAGTGGGGGAGCACTTTGGGGCCAGTGACCATAATTGTACTAGTTTTAAAGTAGTGATAGAAAAGGATAGACCAGATCTAAAAGTTGAAGTTCTAGATTGGAGAAAGGCCAATTTTGACGGTATTAGGCAAGAACTTTCAAAAGCTGATTGGGGACAGATGTTTGCAGGTAAAGGGACGTTTGGAAAATGGAAGGGTTCAAAAATGAGATAACGAGAATCCAGAGAAAGTATATTCCTGTCAGGGTGAAAGGGAAGGCTGGTAGGTATAGGGAAGGCTGGATGACTAAAGAAATTGAGGGTTTGGTTAAGAAAAAGAAGGAAGCATATGTCAGGTATAGACAGGATAGACCGAGGGAATCCTTAGAAGAGTATAAAGGCAGTAGGAGTATACTTCAGAGGGAAATCAGGAGGGCAAAAAGGGGACATGAGATAGCTTTGGCAAATAGAGTTAAGGAGAATCCAAAGAGATTTTATAAATACATTAAGGACAAAAGGGTAACTAGGGAGAGAATAGGGCCCCATAAAGATCAGCAAGGCGGCCTTTGTGTGGAGCCACAGAAAATGGGGGAGATATTAAATGAATATTTTGCGTCAGTATTTACTGTGGAAAAGGATATGGAAGATATAGACTGTAGGGAAATAGATGGAGACATCTTGCAAAATGTCCAGATTACAGAGGAGGAAGTGCTGGATGTCTTGAAACGGTTAAAGGTGGATAAATCCCCAGGACCTGATCGGGTGTACCCGAGAACTCTGTGGGAAGCTAGAGAAGTGATTGCTGGGCCCCTTGCTGAGATATTTGTATCATCGATAGTCACAGGTGAGGTGCTGGAAGACTGGAGGTTGGATAACGTGGTGCCACTGTTTAAGAAGGGCGGTAAAGACAAGCCAGGGAACTATAGACCAGTGAGCCTGACCTCGGTGGTGGGCAAGTTGTTGGAGGGAATCCTGAGGGACAGGGTGTACATGTATTTGGAAAGGCAAGGATTGATTCGGGATAGTCAACATGGCTTTGTGCGTGGGAAATCATGTCTCACAAACTTGGTTGAGTTTTTTGAAGAAGTAACAAAGAGGATTGATGAGGGTAGAGCAGTAGATGTGATCTATATGGACTCCATACTGGATTAGTGGTGCTTGAAGAGCACAGCAGTTCAGGCAGCATCCGAGGAGCAGCGAAATCGACGTTTCGGGCAAAAGCTCTTTATTGCCCGAAACGTCGATTTTCCTGCTCGTTGGATGCTGCCTGAACTGCTGTGCTCTTCCGGCACCACTGATCCAGAATCTGGTTTCCAGCATCTGCAGTCATTGTTTTTACTTATATGGACTTCAGTAAGGCATTCGACAGGGTTCCCCACGGGAGACTGATTAGCAAGGTTAGATCTCATGGAATACAGGGAGAACTAGCCATTTGGATACAGAACTGGCTCAAAGGTAGAAGACAGAGGGTGGTGGTGGAGGGTTGTTTTTCAGACTGGAGGCCTGTGACCAGTGGAGTGCCACAAGGATCGGTGCTGGGCCCTCTACTTTTTGTCATTTACATAAATGATTTGGATGTGAGCATAAGAGGTACAGTTAGTGAGTTTACAGATGACACCAAAATTGGAGGTGCAGTGGACAGCGAAGAGGGTTCCCTCAGATTACAACAGGATCTGGACCAGATGGGCCAATAGGCTGAGAAGTGGCAGATGGAGTTTAATTCAGATAAATGCGAGGTGCTGCATTTTGGGAAAGCAAATCTTAGCAGGACTTATACACTTAATGGTAAGGTCCTAGGGAGTGTCGCTGAACAAAGAGACCTTGGAGTGCAGGTTCATAGCTCCTTGAAAGTGGAGTCGCAGGTAGATAGGATAGTGAAGAAGGTGTTTGGTATGCTTTCCTTTATTGGTCAGAGTATTGAGTACAGGAGTCAGGAGGTCATGTTGCAGCTGTACAGGACATTGGTTAGGCCGCTGTTGGAATATTGTGTGCAATTCTGGTCTCCTTCCTATCGGAAAGATGTTGTGAAACTTGGAAGGGTTCAGAAAAGATTTACAAGGATGTTGCCAGGGTTGGAGGGTCTGAGCTACAGGGAGAGGCTGAACAGGCTGGGGCTGTTTCCCCTGGAGTGTCGGAGGCTGAGGGGTGACCTTATAGAGGTTTACAAAATTATAAGGAGCATGGATAGCATAAATAGTCAAAGTCTTTTCCCTGGGGTTGAGGAGTCCAGAACTAGAGGGGCATAGGTTTAGGGTGAGAGGGGAAAGATATAAAAGAGACCTGAGGGGCAACTTTTTCCCCCAGAGGGTGGTATGTGTATGGAATGAGCTGCCAGAGGATGTGGTGGGGGCTGGTACAATGACAACATTTAAGAGGCATTTGGATGGGTATATGAATAGGAAGGGTTTGGGGGGATATGGGCCGGGTGCTGGCAGGTGGGACTCGATTAATTTAGGATATCTGGGTCAGCATGGACGACTTGGGCTGAAGGTTTGTTTCCGTATGCATCTCTGTGACTGTATGTCTCTAAGTCCATCGCTCCCTGACAGTGTCCATGCAAGTAGATTGGGTGGTGTAGGAGGTGTATGACATGTTTGTCTTTCCTGGGGGGGGGGGGGGGGCGGGGGAACTGAGTACAAGGTCAGGATGGCATGTTGCAGCTTCATCAGACTTTGGTTCGGCTACACTGAGTTCAATTCTGGTCCCCACATTCCAGGGAGGGGCTGGGGGGCTTTGGGGGGGGGGGTGCAGGAGGGGTTTCCCAGGACGCTGCCGGGATTAGAGGGTGTGAGCTGTAAGGAGAGGCTGGAAAACCTCAGGCTGTTTACACTGGAGCAGCGGGGGCTGAGGGGGGGGAGACTTGATAAAAGTTTATAACGTTATGAGATGTATAGATAGGGTTAACGGTCAGAATCTTTCTCCCCTCGAGCTGAAATGTCTAATACTAGGGGACAAGTTTTAGGGTGAGAGGGCAAAGTTCAAAGGCGATGTGAAGGGCGAGTGTTTTACACAGAGAGGGGTAGGAGTGTGGGACACACTGACAGGGGGTGGTGGGGAAGGCAGATACGATGGAGGGGGAGTTAAGGGGCTTTTAGACCAACACATGGATGTATACAGGGGATGGAGGGATATTGAGCATGGGCAGGCAGAAGGGGATGAGTTTAATTTGGCGTCACTTTCGGGACAGCATTGTGGGCCGAAGGGCCTGTTCCTGTGCTGTAATGTTCGATGGTCTATGTTCTCTCAGGGTAAGGGTCAAACAAGCCAACTAGAAACAGGTACACAAACTGGTGCTGCATAATCAGAAGGTGCCCATTGGCTGGGAAATTACCGGCATTGAGATTGAACATCACCTATTCATTGTCTGTCTGTGTTAGTCCAGGCAGATGGACTGTAAATGATCCAGCCAGGAATAAAGAGTGAGGATCATGGAGGTCCGGGAGATAGCAGTGTCTACCTGCCTGGCCCAGGGATCATTACAGCTCCTGCTTCATCTCCAAGTCAACGAAGCCCCAAACAATCACCTCCCTTTCCTCATCCGTTATAAATAGTAGTCATTCTTTTCAGCTCTAACCTGGGACAGGAACCCAACCTCATGTCTTCCTTTATCAATGTTCCAGTTCTGAAATGCCAAGCTTTAACTCACTGGGTAGAGGCCTTGAGAAGGGGCAGCATGAGTGGCTCAGGGATTATCACTGCAGCCTCACAGCGCCAGGGACCCGGGTTCGATCCCACCCTCGGGGGACTGTTTGTGTGGAGTTTGCACATTCTCCCCGTGTCTGTATGGATTTCCTCCGGGTGCTCCGGGTTCCGCACACAGTCCAAAGATGTGCAGGTTAGGGTGGATTGGCCACAGGAAATTGTTCCATAGTGCCCAGGGATGTGCAGGTTAGGGTGGATTGGCCACAGGAAATTGTTCCATAGTGCCCAGGGATGTGCAGGTTAGGGTGGATTGGCCGTGGGAAAATGTCCTATAGTGCCCAGGGATGTGCAGGTTAGGGTGGATTGGCCATGGGAAATTGTCCCATAGTGCCCAGGGATGTGCAGGTTAGGGTGGGTTGGCCATGGGAAATTGTCCCATAGTGTCCAGGGATGTGCAGGTTAGGGTGGATTGGCCGTGGGAAATTGTCCCATAGTGCCCAGGGATGTGCAGGTTAGGGTGGGTTGGCCATGGGGAATTGTCCCATAGTGTCCAGGGATGTGCAGGTTAGGGTGGGTTGGCCGTGGGAAATTGTCCCACAGTGCCCAGGGATGTACAGGTTCAGGTGGAGTGTCCATGGGAAATGCAGAGTCCCAGGGATAGGGTAGTGGGGTGGGTCTGGGTTGGAGGATCGGTGTGCACACAATGGGCTGAATGGCCCGCTCCCAAACTGTTGGGATTCTTTGATTCTATGAAATGATTGAGAGAGAGAGAGAATCCTCTGACAGATGAGAAGTGATCTGATGACATCAATAAGCCACTCAGAGATTACCGGCCGAACCTTGGGACATCTCTTCTCTGAAACAGATCGGGCTGAATGGCCTCATGTACATTGCGATTCCCTTGTAAACAGCACCCTCTGATGGAGGACTGAAGTATAATGTTAAACCCGGGACCTCCTTCCTGTCTGTTTTGCTCTGGGATCTGACTGTGCCCAACACGGGCGTGGGTGCAGCCCCTTGTTGAAGTGGGTTGCTGAGCAGTGACCCCTCCCCACCCCCCCGGGAGCTGGTTATTTTTGAGGGGACAGTCTGCACACACACCTGCCTGTGTTTCTCTTCCATAGGAGATCCAATCGAACCCTGCCAGTGTGTCCCAGCGTCTGCCTACGGTGATTCGGGTTTGAACGGGGAGTCACTGCAGCCGCTGGTCCCGGTCAGTTCTGAGGATTTACTCGCCCTGAAATCTCCGAGCCACACTAATACCCCACTGCAGCTGGAGACGGGAGTGGGACCGCTCTACAGGGAATATCCCCAGCTCAAGCAGGAGTGTGGGCCGGCTGACACTGTGCCCGTTTACCCAGGTAAGGAGCTAGAGTCACCTTTGGGTGAGAGTCTGGAGGGGGAATCACACCCAGCGCAAACCGTCACCCCTGAAATGCCCAGAAGCAGTGAACATGAAAGTACATGTCCCTAAATACCTGCTCCCACCTGAACTCCAGCTAGCCATTGAGTTACAAATAATAAAAGTAAGAAGAGACCTTGGGGTCACGTTGGGCTACATGTCATCCCACCACCGTGTTCTGGGTCATAGCTGTCCTGTGTTCACACCACCACGTGGATTACTTAGCTACGGTCCCTCTACCTTAATTAGTTTGTCCAGTTTTGGATTATTTGTTACTTTGGTCAGACCATCGGAGTGCAACTCCTTGTCTCCAGCATCTCCTTGTTTTAAATCTTTTGTAATTATCTCTCTGCCTTAATTAATCGGAAATCACACAACACCAGGTTATAGTTCAATAGGTTTATTTGGAAGCACTAGCTGATGAAGGGGCAGCGCTCTGAAAGCTTGTGATTTCAACTGAACCTGTTGGACTTTAACCTGGTGTCTTGTGACTTCTGACTTTGTCCACCCCAGTCTGACACTGGCACCTCCATCTTATGGGGAAGGAGGCCAGGCCACTGGCACATCAGCGCACAGTACCCAGTGCCGTCACTGTAACTCCTCCTTCCTGGTGCACTGGGAGTAAGTGAGGAGGTGCAGCAGGCAATGAAGAGGGAAAATAGTCTGTTATCCTTCAGAGTTGGGAGGATTTGTGTGTAGGAGCAGGAATGTCTTGTTGCAACTATCCAGGGCCTTGGTGGGACCACACCTGCAGCATTGTGTGTGCAATATGGGAGTCACGTTATCTGAACGAGGAGTCTGGTTCCTGGGATGGCAGGACTGATGTATAAAGAGAGACTGGTTCGGTTAGGATTCTCTTCACTGGAGTTCAGTAGGATGAGGGAGAGATCTCACAGAAACCAATAAAATGTGAACAGGCTCAGTGTTGGGGTCAGTGAAGAAGGGCTTATGCCCGAAACGTCGAATTTCCTGTTCCTTGGATGCTGCCTGACCTGCTGTGCTTTAACCAGCAACACATTTTCAGCTCTGATCTCCAGCATCTGCAGACCTCACTTTCTCCTCAGTGTTGGGGTCACTCCTTTTCACTTTATACCTTACCCAGCGCGATGAAGGAACGGAGGGCAGCCTGCCTGGGTTTGCAGAGGAGATAAAGGTAGGGAGAGGGACAGGTAGCCATGAGGAGGTGGGGAGGCTGCAGGAGGATTTGGGCAGGTCAGGGAAGTCAGCAAAGAAGTGGCAGATGGAGTACAATGTGGGAAAGTGTGAGACCGTGCACTTCGGTCGGAAGGATAGAGGCAAGGACTATTTTCTCAACAGGGAGAAAATTCAGAAATCCGAAGTGTAAGAAGCCTTGGGGATTCGAGTCCCGGACTCCTCGCGGTAAACCTGCAGGTTGAATCAGTCGTTAGGAAGGCAACTGCAATGATGGCATTTATTATGGGAGGACTCGAGTATAAAGGCCCTCCCTCCCTTCCTCCCTCCCCTCGCTCCTTCCCTCCATTCCTCCCTCCCTCCCCTCGCTCCCTCCCTCCATTCCTTCCTCCCTCCCTGCCTGCCTCCCTGCCTCCCTCCCTCCCTCCCCTCGCTCCTTCCCTCCATTCCTCCCTCCCTCCCTCCCCTCGCTCCTTCCCTCCATTCCTCCCTCCCTCCCTCCCCTCGCTCCTTCCCTCCATTCCTCCCTCCCTGCCTCCCTCCCCTCGCTCCTTCCCTCCATTCCTCCCTCCCTGCCTCCCTCCCCTCGCTCCTTCCCTCCATTCCTCCCTCCCTCCCTCCCTCCATTCCTCCCTCCCTGCCTGCCTCCCTGCCTCCCTCCGTCCCTCCCCTCGCTCCCTCCCTCCATTCCTCCCTCCCTCCATTCCTCCCTCCCTCCCTCCCTCCCTCCCTGCCTCGCTCCCTCCCTCCCTCCCTGCCTTGATAAGGCTCTGGTCAGACCACATTTGGAATGTTGGGCTCCATTTCTCAGGAAGGATGCTCTGACCCTGGAGCGGGTTCAGGGGAGGGTCACGAGAATGGTCCCAGCAATGAAAAGGTTAACGAATGAGGAACGTTTGAGGACTCTGGGTCTATACTGGATGGAGTTGAGAAGGATGAGGGGGATCTCACTGAAACTTAGAGAATAATGAATGGCCTGGCCAGAGTGGGTGTTGGGAAGATGTTCCCATTGGTCAGAGAGACTAGGACCAAGGGCACAGCCTTAGAGTAAACACCCTTTAGAACAGAGATAGGGAGAGACCTCTTCAGCCAGAGAGAGGGTAATCCGTGGGACTCACTGTCACAGAGGGCTGTGGGGGTCGGGGCCGTGAGGATATTTAACACAGAGATAGATAGGTTCCTGAGAAACAAGGGGGTCAAGGGTTACAGGGAGAAAGTGGGAGAATGGAGTTGAGAAACTGATCAGCCAGGATTGAATGGTGGGGCAGACTGGATGGGCTGAATGGCCTAATTTCTGCTCCTGGGTCTATGGTCTTAAGGAGAAAACTGATTAAATACCGTCAGAATGTTGCCGGTGACCAGGGGGGGGTGGTCTGGAACCAGGGGGTCACAGTCTGAGGATGAACTCAGACTGAGATGAGGAGAAATGTCCTCACCCAGAGACCAATGAACCTTTGTCTGACAAATCAAAACAGGTGAGGGTCAAAAAATGGAATGTTTCCAAGGAGTTAGATATAGTTCTTAGGATAAAGGGATAAAGGGAATGGGGATGGAAGAGAGAACGAGGTAAATGAATAGTGGGGCAGGTTTGAAGGGCCGAGTGGCCTACACCTGCTCCTATGATCTGCCTCAGTCTTCCGTTTGGGGCAAGGAGATGGAGGGTTGTATTTTCTGAGTGAGGGTTGTTGACAATTCTCATCCCATTCCTCCCAGGAACCCTCCAGGGAGCTACTCCCCTCCCCCCCACTCCCTACCCTCCACCGGCTGTACCCCAGGGTTACTCTATCCCCTGGATGTCCTGCAGGATCCCTATCTCAAAATTCGCTTCACACCCTCACTCCCTCCCTCTCTCCCTCCCTCATTCTCTCCCTCCCTGCCTCCCTCCCTCACTCTCTCCCTCCCTCACTCAGACTCCCTCTCTCCCTCCCTCCCTGCCTCCCTCACTCCCTCTCTCCCTCCCCTCCCTCTCTCCCTCCCTCCCTCCCTGCCCCCTCCCTGCCTCCCTCCCTCCCTGCCTCCGTCCCTCCCTCCCTGCCTCCCTCACCCCCTCCCTCCCTCCCTCCCTCTCTCCCACCCTCCCTGCCTCCCTGCCTCCCTCCCTCCCTCACCCCCTCCCTCCCTCCCTCCCTCCCTCCCTCTCTCCCTCCCTCTCTCCCTCCCTCCCTCACCCCCTCCCTCCCTCTCTCCCTCTCTCTCTTCCTCCCTCCCTGCCTCCCTCACCCCCTCCCTCCCTCTCTCCCTCCCTCCCTCCCTCTCTCCCTCCCTCCCTCCCTCTCTCCCTCCCTCCCTCACCCCCTCCCTCCCTCTCTCCCTCCCTCCCTCTCTCCCTCCCTCCCTCACCCCCTCCCTCCCTCTCTCCCTCCCTCCCTCTCTCCCTCCCTCCCTCACCCCCTCCCTCCCTCTCTCCCTCCCTCCCTCCCTGCCTCCCTGCATCTTGTACACACTGCTGCTTCTGAGTGTCGGTGTGGAGAGGGAGGGGCTGTGTGCTGACCGTGTCTCTGTGACATACCGTGGATGTGTCTCCACATTAAGAAGTTTTTTATGTTCCAGTCGTTGATGTTATCTCCAACATTAAAGATGAGAATTATATAGAGAATGAGAAGTCAGATAGCATGAAGGGACATTAGATAAACACACAACAAAGAGACAGGAATAAATTCGGTTACCATAGAATCCCTACAGTGTGGAAGCAGGCCATTTGGCCCATCAAATCCATAACGGTCCTCCTAATGAACATCTGACGTGGATTCACCCTCTGCCCTATCCCTGCAACCTTGCGGACCCCACGGCCAATCCACCCTAACCTGCACATTCCTGGGCACTATGGGACAATTTCCCATGGCCAATCCACCCTAACCTGCACATCCCTGGGCACTATGGGACAATTTCCCATGGCCAACCCACCCTAACCTGCACATCCCTGGGCACTATGGGACAATTTCCCATGGCCAATCCCACCCTAACCTGCACATCCCTGGACACTATGGGACAATTCACTATGGCCAACCCACCCTAACCTGCACATCCCTGGGCACTATGGGACAATTTCCCATGGCCAACCCACCCTAACCTGCACATCCCTGGGCACTATGGGACAATTTCCCATGGCCAATCCACCCTAACCTGCACATCCCTGGGCACTATGGGACAATTTCCCATGGCCAACCCACCCTAACCTGCACATCCCTGGGCACTATGGGACAATTTCCCGTTGCCAATCCACCCTAACCTGCACATCCCTGGGCACTATGGGACAATTTCCCATGGCCAATCCACCCTAACCTGCACATCCCTGGGCACTATGGGACAATTTCCCATGGCCAACCCACCCTAACCTGCACATCCCTGGACACTATGGGACAATTTCCCGTGGCCAATCCACCCTAACCTGCACATCCCTGGGCACTATGGGACAATTTCCCGTGGCCAATCCACCCTGACCTGCACATCCCTGGGCACTTTGGGACAATTTCCCATGGCCAATCCACCCTAACCTGCACATGCCTGGGCACTATGGGACAATTTCCCACGGCCAATCCACCTTAACCTGCACATTCCTGGACACTATGGGACAAGTACCCATGACCATTCTGCCCTAACCTGCACATCCCTGGACACTATGGGATAATTCCCCATGGCCAATCCACCCTAACCTGCACATCTTTGGACTGTGGGAGGAAACTGGAGCACCCGGAATAAACCCACGCAGACACGGGGTGAACATGCAAACTCCACACAGAGAGTTGTCCAAGGGTGAGGTTGAATCCCGGTTCCTGGCGCCGTGAGGCTGCTGTACTAACCACTGAGTCACCATGCAGGTTAGTTAGGCCTTAACACCCTGCTCCACCATTGGCTCACTGCATTCAGGCTGCAGGCGGTGAAGACTCTCAATCTGTCTCAATTATGAATTAAAATCCACATCATCTGTGAAAGAATTTGTGTGCTACGTGTGATTCTCGATGTGATTATGTTACGACCAGGGGTTAACTCTCCTGCTTCATATAAAACTAGTAGCACACGGAAAATTTATCAAAACTTTGCGTGGCCAAGATCTACGTAAAGGAAAAATTAATAACTTTATTTCTTAAAGTACAACAGAGAATAATTAACTAATCACTATTTACAATTCTTTCTCTAACCTATCTTTTGTCTCCCCTTCTAAACTTGTCTGATAAAACTCCCAATTAAGATTTTCGAAACACGTCTTATCTCAAACCCGGGCAGCTGTAGGTTCTTGTCTTCGGATCTTCCTGTTTCTTCTTTTCTCCTTGTTAGGAATTTCTGTCTCACCGTTTACTGATCGAAAAGGGACTTTTAACAGATTTATATTCAAGCAGTCTGTTACATGCGAGGACTTGGCAGTTCTCCTCTCAACTGTTCATTTTCCCCTCAGTCTTATACCCCAGAGCATCAGATTGTGTCATTGGCTTTTAAGATTGTCTATATACTCAATTCAAACTTGATTGAAAATTGGTAAGTTTTCAGGGTATAATTTAAACAGATTGGCCGGATTCGAATTTATTTTATGTCTCCAGGCTTGACCCAGTGTTACGTTGTTGCCTTGTATCCAGTAGTTCTGCTGCTTTTAACTCTCTTAAAGGTGCACTCACATCTTCATAACAATTATGAATTAAGGTGGATGGGAGAGATTAACTGGGCATCAGGCCCCAGTCCCCTTTCTCAATCACAGAAGGAAATGTGAAATGAGACGATTCCTTTGGTATTTCAGAGATCTCAGAGTCCGGTGTCGATCTCAGCTTGTACTGGGAGAGGTATTTATCCATCGACAGCCTGACTGGATTACCATCGTACCGAGATGTTTCTGCAGAACCAAGACAGCACCACGCTCCACAAAAAGCTCTCGGCTGCAGGAAACGCCCTGGGGCTCCGCGAGATCGCCTAGCCTGTCGGCCAATCCTGACCGAATACACAGGTAAGGACCATCGCACCCTCCTGCTCAGCCCCACCCCATGGACAGTACGATGAAGAGGCAGCTAGCCCCCAAAGCCCAGGCTGATGGTCTGGGCACTCAGGTACAAATCCCACCATGGCAGACGGAATTCAGTAAAATCTGCGATGAGTATTGACTGTGTCTCTGTGAAATACCGTGGACGCGTCTCCAGGTTAAAACTAGTCCATAAATGCTTTCTATGTTCCAACTGTTGATGTTACTTCCAACATTAGGCTGAGAAGTATTGGGGTAATTAAATGTTAGGTAGGATGAGGAGACATCAAATGTCCCCACAACATAGAGACAAGGATAAACTGGGAGATCCTAGAATCCCTACAGTGTGGAGGTCTAATGGTGATCACTGACTGTGGCAAAATCCCCACCTGGTTCACTAATCCCTTTTCGGGAAGAAAATCTGTCAAACTCACCTGGTCTGGTCGGCATGTGACTCCCAACCGGCAGCAACTTCATTGACCATTTAGGGACAGGAAATAATCTGTTCGAGTTTATCCCATGAACCAGCAGAGGATTCATCCTTTGGCTCAATCTCACCATCAATCTCACCATCAATCCCACCGTCAATCCCACCGTCAATCCCACCGTCAATCCCACCGTCAATTCCACCGTCAATTCCACCGTCAATTCCACCGTCAATTCCACCGTCAATCCAACCGTCAATCCAACCGTCAATCTCACCGTCAATCCCACCGTCAATCCCACCGTCAATCTCCCCGTCAATCTCCCCGTCAATCTCACCATCAATCTGACCGTCAATCCCACCGTCAATCTCCCCGTCAATCCCACCGTCAATCCAACCGTCAATCCCGCCGTCAATCTGACCATCAATCCCACCGTCAGTCCCACCGTCAGTCCCACCGTCAGTCCCACCGTCAGTCCCACCGTCAATCCCACCGTCAGTCCCACCGTCAATCCCACCGTCAATCCCACCGTCAGTCCCACCGTCAGTCCCACCGTCAGTCCCACCGTCAATCCCACCGTCAATCCCACCGTCAATCCCACCGTCAATCCCACCGTCAATCCCACCGTCAATCCCACCGTCAATCCCACCGTCAATCTCACCGTCAATCCCACCGTCTATCCCACCGTCAATCCAACCGTCAATCCCACCGTCAATCCCACCGTCAATCCCACCGTCAATCTCCCCGTCAATCTCCCCACCAATCCCACCGTCAATCCCACCGTCAATCCCACCGTCAATCCCACCATCAATCCCACCGTCAATCCCACCGTCAGTCTCACCGTCAATCCCACCATCAATCCCACCGTCAATCCCGCCGTCCATCTGACCATCAATCCCACCGTCAATCCCTCCGTCAATCTCCCCATCAATCTCACCGTCAATCCCACCGTCAATGCCACCGTCAATGCCAAAGTCAATCTCACCGTCAATCTCACCGTCAATCCCACCGTCAATCCCACCCTCAATCCCACCGTCAATCCCACCGTCAATCCAACCATCAACCTCACCGTCAATCCCACCGTCAATCCCACCGTCAATCCCACCGTCAATCCCACCGTCAATCCCACCGTCCATCCCACCGTCAATCTCACCGTCCATCCCACCGTCAATCCCACCGTCAATCCCACCGTCAATCCCACCGTCAATCCCACCGTCAATCTCACCGTCAATCCCACCGTCAATCCCACCGTCAATCCCACCGTCAATCCCACCGTCAATCCCAACGTCAATCCCAACGTCAATCTCACCGTCAATCCCACCGTCAGTCCCAGCGTCAGTCCCAGCGTCAGTCCCAGCGTCAGTCCCAGCGTCAATCCCACCGTCAATCCCACCGTCAATCCCACCGTCAATCCCACCGTCAATCCCATTGTCAATCCCACTGTCAATCTCACCGTCAATCTCACCGTCAATCTCACCGTCAATCCCACCGTCAATCCCACCGTCAATCCCACCGTCAATCCCACCGTCAATCCCACCGTCAATCCCACCGTCAATCTCACCGTCAATCTCACCGTCCATCCCACCGTCCATCCCACCGTCCATCCCACCGTCAATCCCACCGTCAATCCCACCGTCAATCCCACCGTCAATCCCACCGTCAATCCCACCGTCAATCCCACCGTCAATCCCACCGTCAATCCCACCGTCAATCCCATTGTCAATCCCAACGTCAATCTCACCGTCAATCTCACCGTCAATCCCACCGTCAATCCCACCGTCAATCCCACCGTCAATCCCACCGTCAATCCCATTGTCAATCCCACCGTCAATCCCACCGTCAATCCCACCGTCAATCCCACCGTCAATCCCATTGTCAATCCCACTGTCAATCCCACCGTCAATCCCACCGTCAATCCCACCGTCAATCCCACCGTCAATCCCACCGTCAATCCCAACGTCAATCCCAACGTCAATCTCACCGTCAATCCCACCATCAGTCCCAGCGTCAGTCCCAGCGTCAGTCCCAGCGTCAGTCCCAGCGTCAGTCCCAGCGTCAATCCCACCGTCAATCCCACCGTCAATCCCACCGTCAATCCCACCGTCAATCCCACCGTCAATCCCACCGTCAATCCCACCGTCAATCTCACCGTCAATCTCACCGTCAATCCCACCGTCAATCCCACCGTCAATCCCACCGTCAATCCCACCGTCAATCCCACCGTCAATCTCACCGTCAATCTCACCGTCCATCCCACCGTCCATCCCACCGTCCATCCCACCGTCAATCCCACCGTCAATCCCACCGTCAATCCCACCGTCAATCCCACCGTCAATCCCACCGTCAATCCCACCGTCAATCCCACCGTCAATCTCACCGTCAATCCCACCGTCAATCCCACCGTCAATCCCATTGTCAATCCCATTGTCAATCTCACCGTCAATCTCACCGTCAATCCCACCGTCAATCCCACCGTCAATCCCACCGTCAATCCCACCGTCAATCCCACCGTCAATCCCATTGTCAATCCCACCGTCAATCCCACCGTCAATCCCACCGTCAATCCCACCGTCAATCCCATTGTCAATCCCACTGTCAATCCCACCGTCAATCTCACCGTCAATCCCACCGTCAATCTCACCGTCAATCCCACCGTCAATCTCACCGTCAATCTCACCGTCAATCCCACCGTCAATCTCACCGTCAATCCCACCATCAATCCCACCGTCAATCCCATTGTCAATCCCACCGTCAATCTCACCGTCAATCTCACCGTCAATCCCACCGTCAATCTCACCGTCAATCCCACCGTCAATCCCACCGTCAATCCCATTGTCCATCCCACCGTCAATCCCACCGTCAATCCAACCGTCAATCCAACCGTCAATCTCACCGTCAATCTCACCGTCAATCCAATCGTCAATCCCACCGTCAATCCCACCGTCAATCCCATTGTCAATCCCACCGTCAATCTCACCGTCAATCTCACCGTCAATCCCACCGTCAATCCCACCGTCAATCCCACCGTCAATCCCACCGTCAATCCCACCGTCAATCTCACCGTCAATCTGACCGTCAATCTCACTGTCAATCCCATTGTCAATCCCACCGTCAATCCCACCGTCAATCCCACCGTCAATCCCACCGTCAATCTCACCGTCAATCTCACCGTCAATCCCACCGTCAATCTCAC
The DNA here is from genome assembly GCF_020745735.1 of Hemiscyllium ocellatum. Lineage (NCBI taxonomy): Eukaryota > Metazoa > Chordata > Chondrichthyes > Orectolobiformes > Hemiscylliidae > Hemiscyllium > Hemiscyllium ocellatum. Next base: position 94,090 of record NW_026867522.1, read on the forward strand.
CGTCAATCCCACCATCAATCCCACCATCAATCCCACCGTCAATCCCACCGTCAATCCCATTGTCAATCCCACCGTCAATCTCACCGTCAATCCCACCGTCAATCTCACCGTCAATCTCACCGTCAATCCCACCGTCAATCCCACCGTCAATCTCACCGTCAATCTGACCGTCAATCTCACTGTCAATCCCACCGTCAATCTCACCGTCAATCTGACCGTCAATCTCACTGTCAATCCCATTGTCAATCCCATTGTCAATCCCATTGTCAATCCCACCGTCAATCCCACCGTCAATCCCACCGTCAATCCCACCGTCAATCCCACCGTCAATCTCACCGTCAATCCCACCGTCAATCCCACCGTCAATCCCACCGTCAATCCCACCGTCAATCTCACCGTCAATCCCACCGTCAATCCCACCGTCAATCTCACCGTCAATCCCATTGTCAATCCCATTGTCAATCCCATTGTCAATCCCACCGTCAATCCCACCGTCAATCCCACCGTCAATCCCACCGTCAATCCCATTGTCCATCCCACCGTCAATCCCACCGTCAATCCCACCGTCAATCCCACCGTCAATCCAACCGTCAATCTCACCGTCAATCCCACCGTCAATCCCACCGTCAATCCCACCGTCAATCCCATTGTCCATCCCAC